>NC_027754.1:39736131-39748604 GCF_000695525.1 Brassica oleracea var. oleracea | reverse complement strand
TTAATTTTTTATTTTTTATTTTAAAAGCATAATATAATTTGGCAAGTTATTTTGTTTCCTTAATTAAAAGATACTAGATCTAAAATGACAACTTTCTATTGGTTGGTGAACCAAGAAAAAGTCAATATTATATATCGCTTACCAGATAAATTAAATAAACATTACCCCTGGAAATTTCTGTTACAGTTCGCATTATTTTAGTTTAAATCTTATTCGACACTCCAAACATAATAAACATATGATACGAAACCGTGGAAGGAGTAATGACTCTTCCTCATGTAGCTTTAACAACGGTCTTGATACTCCCAGCGTCGCCAGTAATTTTATCGTACCGGAGGAATAAATTGGCGATGATCAAGGCAGCCGTGATAGTAACCATGTCTTTGGCTGCACACTGTTTGTTCGACTCGCTCGGCGTACCGGTTTGTGGACCATTAGACCAGAACAGATAATTCAGCAGCTTGGACCCGGTCTGACCTACAAACCGATCCGGTTTAAATTCCTCCGGATCTTCAAATATGTTAGCGTCTCTCATCACCAGCGGCTGGTAACCACAGAGAAGCTCTCCTTTCTTGACCTCGTAAACGGCGTCGTGCGAGCTTATCTTGAAATCACCCCTCGCACGTGCGTACTGTAACGGAACCGGCGGATTCAAACGCAGCGTTTCGTAAACCACGGACTTAACCAGCTCCATTTCGTTAACCGTCCGGAAATTCAGAACCGAACCGGACCCGCAAACCTTCCTCACCTCGGTTCTCAGCCTCTCCTGGAGACCGGAAGTATCTCCGGCGATTCTCCCGATCAGAGACGGTAAAAAGACGGAAAAGCCCCCGTACGCGTTGAAGCCCAACACGAAGATGAGATTATGAACCGTCTCGTCCCGGGTCAACCCGTACTCCTCATCACCCAACCGGATAACGTCTCCGGCGTTTTCGCTGATGAAGTTGTAAAGCTTCTGGTAATCTCCGGCGACTAGGAAGAAAGGGTAAGCCCAGGAGTGGAGGAAGATCTCTTCGAAGGGCTGAAGAATGCCGATCTTGGTCGTGGGGATGACCTGAATCGCGAGCCATTTGTCAAGCATCTTCCAACCGTTCTCGGCGATGTCCGGCGATACGGAAGGGTTTGCGCCGGTGAGAGCGGTGGAGAGGAAGTTGAAGATACAGCGTTGGAGACCGATGAGGTAAGAAGCGCCGTCGTCGTTTTTAGAAATGTCGGATTCTACGGTTTCCCAGAACGTGTCGAGGTTTGAGAGAAGCTCTCGTAGCCATACCTCCGAGCTTCGTTTTAGTATCTCCATGGCGAAGCTTTTGACCTGACATGATTAAACCTTCTTTTTTGACAAATGATTGAAAAGGTTTTGACGTTTGAAAATATTAATATTTTTATACTACAATTCAAAAGGTTTTGACTTCTCACATGAATAAGTAAATAACTAGGGTGGAAAAAATAAAGCGAAAAAGACAAAAATAGCACTAAATCAAGTTTTTGTTTTCAAACTAGCACTCAAGATCAAAAGTCACAAAAATAACATTTAATATTTTATCAAAAGTCACAAACTTAGGGTTTAGAGTTAAAGAGTGGGGTTTAAGATTTAGGGTTTAGAGTTTATGGTTTAGAGTTTATGGTTTAGAGTTTAGAGTTTAGAGTTTAGAGTTTAGAGTTTAGGGTTTAGGGTTTAGAGTTTAGTGTTTAAGGTTTAGGGTTTAGAGTTGAGAAATGAGGTTTTGGGGATAAGATTTCAAATTTTGAAAAATAAAAAAATTAAAATTTTCAAAGGATAAACTTAGAAATGTGCTATTTTGGTCATTTTAGTTTTGGAGTGCTATTTTGTGATATAAACTTTGAAAAGTGTTATTTTGGAGATTTGCCCAAAAATAAATTTGATTCAAACTCTTGTTCGTCTTAATTTGATCTGAATAATTTATATATACGTAATTTTACAGAGTAAAGAAAATAACAATATGCCTATTCGTAACAACTGAAACAAATCATAAATACTTATATCAAACAAATATGTGCTTTTGTTCCATTCTATGCATATTTATACATGTATTATTATGTTTATATAATTGTTACAATTTTTACAATCTAGTTATTAGATTTAAAAAATAATAATTTCACTTTTTTAAAATGAAATATTATTGTCAAAAAAATTAAATATTATTATTTTTATTAAAAATATTTAAATAGATCAAATTGAATAGCTTGTTAAATATACGATTTTTTAAAATATTCAAACATCGGAATGGCTATAAATCAAATCAAATCTAAAATTAATGATTTATACAAAATGAATAATTCCAAAATTTTGTATATTCGATTTGTATATGCCCCTATAAATAGTAGCCTTAATTAAATGGTATGTTAAATCAGAAATAAACACAATAACTCGATATTAAAGGAAATGATTGAAATATCCCAACTTAAAATCTTCTTATAATATAAAGAAGACTTTGATTCTCTTCTCCTCCTGCCACCTAAGAAAATAAGGCAAGGAGAGGCCACCACGTGTCCCAAGTTTCTGAGCGAACAAAAAGCCTTTTTTCATTACCTTGTGGCAATCATCTTTTTTAAATGTTGGGTTTTTCATTAATTTTGTTTCTATTCATTTTATGTAACAAGACATCAAACATACTCTTTTTTTTGCTCTTTTCACTTTTGTTTATATCATCAATTGTAAATGACTTACATAAACTTGTTATATTGTGTTTGGAAAAGCGAAAACACTAAACAAGCAAAACACTTGTTTAAAAATAGATTATTAATGATGTAAATGATTAGTTTACCAGTTTTAGACTTGTACTAGATTTTTTAAAGATATTATATGTATTTCTCAATTCTAAAAAAATAATGTATAATATTGTATTATATTATTTAAAGAATATAAAATAAGATTACATAACATAAATATATTTTTTAATTTTTCTTTGTGGAAATCATTTTGTTGTTTGATTGTTGTACTTGATTCACATATTTGCATAGATATTTGTGATAGATGAATAACTATATTTTTAGTAAATAATATATATTTATTATATAATAAAAAAAATGAAATTATTTATTTTTTAAACAAACTTGTTTCATGTTGGGGACTCGGTTATATACATATCATATTCAAATGAGATATTCTTACAGTTACCAATCTTTTTAACAGTCAAGAAACGAATCTGAATATCAAAACAATATCTCATACGATCTCTTTGTGGAATAACTGTTCTGAAGAAATTGAATTTAAGCATAAAAAATGACTGGAAATGGATGTGCAGATGTGTTATCTAAGTCAGCTTTATAAAATACTATTCATAGTTCATATATCATTTATGTCCATCCTATTTTTTTGTCCATCATTTCTTAAACATCTTGAAACAACTGATGCTAATTAATAATAAACTTTTGGCTGACAAAAAAAATCAAATTTGTCTAATTATCACTTAAATATTTTATTAATATTGTCTAAGAAGCTTTCAAGTGATATCATAGTTTAATTTTCATTAGTTTTTTTGGGTTAACTTTTAGAGTTTTTTTTGTATTTAAGATTTGTTTTCCATATTAAACTTCTATTTCTTTCACATAATTGATATATATATATGTTATAAAAATTACCATCAAATCAGTTTTACTTATTTATTATTTTATTTTTAATGAAAATACACTTTTTAAATAATTTAATTTAAAATAAAATTATATATTAATTTGTTGTATTCTAACAATTTGATTGATTTAATTAATTTGCTTTGGTGGATAACTTAAAAAATTTTCATATAAATCGAGGAAAACAAACTTATGTTGTTATATTATATTTATTTGTGTATATAGAATCTATATATAATGCTAGTGTAATAAAGAAAAAACATTATTTTTTTGTAACTTCAAAAAAATACATTATTACAATTTGAAATTAATCAAAATTGAATAAAATGGTAATTAAATATTTGTAAATATAATTGTTTTTTATCTTGTTTAGTTGGATTCTCATGAAAAGAAATCGATAGGTTAAACAAATGTTTCAAAAATTGTTGTGTTATTGTTTTGTCTATAAATTAAAAAATTTATTGAATTGATATATTTAATTTTTGCATCCTTAAATAATATTTTATTAAGACATTAGAGAACTATGTTTTGAGTTATTTTTTCAAAATTGTACAAAAAATCTGTGTTTTTTCATATTTGTCACAAAAATCTATATGTTAAACTTACTTTTACAAAATTATTAACTTTGTCACGTAAACAAAAATCTATGTTTTTTCATATTTGTCAATGTTCTCACACTTTCAAAGAATATATTGGCTTAGTCATTTACTTTTTTTTTTTACAAAATAGAATATTAGAGTCTTGAAAGTTGAATTCATATTATTGTAACTGTACATAAGAGTTTGTGATTACATACTTAGTGATTCTTGTATATGTGTCCAAGAAAATTTCAATGGCTTAGAGTTTGTGATTACATACTTAGTGATTCTTGTATATTAATGTCATACTAATCCGGGTTCGATCATTTCATTCGCATTGTTTTTTCATTTTTTATGGAAAAATAAATGAGATGACGTGGCAACTTCAGACTCTCTGATTGGTTGATTTTTCTATCATACGTGGACACCCTAGCCATGATTTATATTTGCCTTTTAATATTGTATTGATTTATATCCTAGAAAACTTGATTTTTTTTTTTGTTGTTATAGAAAGTTTTTCTAAACGTAAAAAGAATACCGTTCCTAACAGATTGACATTTTGCTTATACAACCAGATTTAAATCACTAATCTAGCATATGCAAAGACTCACACCAAACTTTTGCTGCTACAACAAGATATAAGTAACCATTATTAATGTCACGCCATAACTTCAAATATAAAGAAACCAAACTTTTGTTTTCACCAATCTGGCATCTCGCAAAAGCACACATTGCTTAAGAAACTTTTCCTCTCTATATTTTAGTAACATACAAACTTCCACCAGTTTTTTTTCCCATCGATCTTGTCATTAATTTCATAAAAAGTAACAAAAGTGAACCCTCTAAGTGTACCCAAATCCATCAATCCGCTCGAACTTGCCATTATCGTAAAGATCAATTCATAGTATAGAAATCACTAGACATCAAATCTAGTTAATACTCATTGCGTTTCGAACTAAATTTCATTTGAGTTTTCTATACGGATTAAGAAAATAGTTAAATATTATGTTTTACGCTTCTTTAATAATGAAAATTTTATAACATTTACTATTTTTCTTAACTTAATTAGCGGTAAAAAGATAAATTAATGTAACAACAGCATGAAAATCATAAATGACATTTATTTTATAACAAAAAAAAGCCTAATTTAAAACGGAGGAAATATATCATAAAAACTACATCAAAATAGTAGATTGATAGACAAAAATGCTTAAAGTCAACTAATTACTTCAAAAAATTTAGTTAGTTCAGTTATACTAGCTAGTTAGATTAGGTTAAATGTCGTAGCTCGATTTCAACGGTGGTATATAGCAATTAGCAAACAGCAACGTACTGTATGTACATACAAACCTTCGCGTGCTTTGGCTCGGTGGTGTCAAGAAAAACTCCGACACGAATGCCGCCGTAGAAATCGAGGCTAGGTCGAAAATCTCCGATGAGAACATCTCTTTTATCAACAAGATCCATGTCGAA
The DNA here is from genome assembly GCF_000695525.1 of Brassica oleracea var. oleracea. Taxonomy (NCBI): domain Eukaryota; kingdom Viridiplantae; phylum Streptophyta; class Magnoliopsida; order Brassicales; family Brassicaceae; genus Brassica; species Brassica oleracea. The sequence continues at coordinate 39,742,962 of NC_027754.1, read as the reverse complement.
TAGATAGCTAAAAGACTTGACGTCGAGGACGGCGACTATATTAGGATTGACATTACCTAAGAAAGGAAACGACGGAGGGATATTTGTACGGAACACTGTGCTCTTGTACTTCTCTGATCTTGACTTGAAAAACTTATCCGGTCCTTGGAACCAGAAGTAATCTAAACGGTCCGTTAACGGTCCCACCAACGGCAAACCGTACGATCCCGGCATCTTACGGATGGGAAGCTGAGACGGTGGCGGTGATGATTGTTGCGATGTTAGGGATGTTGAGGATGGTGGTGGAGGGGGCAGGGAAGCAGAAGCCATTAATTGTTCTCAAGAATATCTTTTTCGACCTTACAATTTTTTTGGAGATGTCTTTTCTTTTTATTTGTGTACGGAGTTGTAGATATCGTGGGAGATAAATAAACAAAGCGAACATAAATAGTTATGGATTTTCGTCTGAATTGTTTGTTACGTTTGCGTTTGTGTATGGAGTTGTAGATTTCTTCTGAATTGTTTGTTACGTTTGCGTTTGTATATTCACCTAATTAACCCTAATTTTAAATAGATTTTTATTTTTTTTTCTTATAGCATCTACAATCATAACAAAGAAATTTTTTCTCAAAACAATAAAATAACTTTTTAATAAATGTGATTAACTATGCTATTTTAAAATAAATAAAACTGTATTAATACTCGTTATATTTCAAAAATATTTATGTTTTGGTATTTTCACACATATTAAAATATATATAATTTTTTAAAATATATCAAATTTTAGTTACAAAATATTTAGTTTCGGAATTAACTATTTCTCATAATTATTAGTTAATATGAAATAAAAATATAATCAAAGTTTAAAATTTATCATTATTATTTAATAAAAATGTACAGAAAATATAAACTATATTTTAGAAAACATTGTTTTAAAACAATTTTCATGAGCTTTTCAAACTTATGTGTTAAAACCTCTTTCTAGCTTTTTTTTTTCTTAATCATTTTATTATTTTAATCGTTAGAAAACCATGCTAAATATTCCACCGGAGACTGAAGATGTTCTTGATGATGTGAAAGAAAGGATCAACGGTTGTCGAAAACAAAAAAGAAAAGATAAATATAAACGTATTTCGAAAATGTGAGTTTTTATTTTCTTTTTTCATATGAACACAAACATATAATTATATTTGAAACTAGCGGAGACATCGACACAAAAACTATGCATCTACGATTAGTCGATTACATTATGAGTAAGGGACTTGAAGTTGATAAGAAAATTGTTGGTCCAAATTTTAAAAGAAAGAGAAAAAATCAGTGAAAAATCAGCGATCACATGTATGTGATAGCTACGTTGCAGAAAGAGACAATTGAAAAAGATCAGTGTGTTGTACCTGTGTCGACTTGGAAGTTGTTACAACGTAAATATCTTTCTTCGAAATAAGAATCAAGAAACACATGTCTATCCTTACTCTAACGACCCATCACTGTTTACTATAGGGGTGGGCACTTTACCCGATATCCGAAGCCGCACCCGAACCCGATCCGAAAAATCCAAAACCCGAATCAAAATCCGAACCGAAATAGCAAAATATCCGAACCGGTATTGAATTAGGAGAGACTGGATATCCGAACACGAACGAGTAATATCCGAATCCGAATGGATATCCGAAGATAACCGAACATATGTATAATTAACCTTATATTTCTAGTTTACATCTCTCATTTTATATAAAATATTTATATTGATACTACTCATACTTTAAATTCATATGATATACATAGAATTACGGAGAAAATGATTTGTTACTCACTTAAAATGCATGTCAAACTTTATATTTCAAGAATTAACAAAAAGTTACATCCAAAATTTAAAAACAATAACCACATTAATGTCTTTTTTAGTTTCAAAATGTTATGTCGAAATCTATTAACCATTCAATCTATTAAAAATAAAAAATTAGTTAAATGAAAGTTATATTTTAAAATACAAGAAATTTGAGATATGAAAATTTTAAATTATTTTTTCAAAATCTAAATATCTGAATCTAATCAGAAATAACCGAAACCAAACTAAAAATACTCGAACCCGATCCGAAGTGCAGAAATACCCGAATGGGTTCTATACCTCTATACCGAAATACCCGAAAAATCCGAAAAATCCGAAAAATCCGAAATACCCGAACGGGTACCCGAACGCCCACCCCTACTTTAGTACATCGCTTCATTATTGGGTCAACATACATACTCAGGACACTACGCAATTTTATGTCTGAAAGAAACAAACAATCTTTTTTCATTTTGCAAAACCTTTTTTCACTGAAAGGATATGATATAAATCAGAAAATTGATGCAAAGGCCGGCGATTAAGGTAACCCCGGAGAAACAGAACCGGTGGACTACAACTAAGTCTCGAGAGACATATAAGCTCACACATGAGAAGCATGATGAAAACAAAAACTATTACAACTCATCATATCTCTGCTCAGTCTCAGCTGGGCGATATTTCAACAAAAGCACTTAAAACTCGCGAATTTGAGACATTTCTTGATAAGATGGAAATTTGTGATATGCCTCAGTGTTAGATTTTGAAACATTGGCTTATGGCATCAAATTTTAAACAATTAAGGGCATATTTTTCTAGCTAGTTTCATCTATTTAATCTCAAGTAACAAAAATATAAATGAAATGCTTAAAGGTTAAAAGTTTTATGATAGTTAGAATAAAGAAGACAATAATACATTATATACTTATGGTTTCATACTTAGCAACCATAATAGTATATAATCATTTTTAATTATCAAAATACAGTAAAATAAATAAAGATCGGTTGTGTTATATAAAAAAGTTGTTTGATTTGGCTATTTTATATTTGTTAATGTGTATCACATAAAATATTAATGTTCTACTCGTTTATTTATTTTAATAGATCTGGTTAAGAGTTTTTAATTTAATAGTTTATTCAATTTTTCTTTTTTCTTAAAACAAAAACTAGTTTGTTTAGTAATCCCTTATATATTAATTGAAAAACATTACAACATTATTTTGTAGCCACGTGTCACCATGAGAATAAAATTCAGAATTCTTAGAGAAATAGGTTGGTCCATCTTAACTTATATTATATTTTTTTATTAAACTAACTATTAAATTGATAAATAGTGTACAAAAGAATATTCTCGCACTTTTCTTAAATAAAAGCTACATAAATTTCTAATATGATTGACATATATATGACAACTAATGATTATGAATAATAAATATTTGATAATAATTTTTGTATCTTAGCTCTTTTTTGTTTAATTGTATATTATTAAAATATATTAAACAACTACATTAACCATATAATAAAAAAATTTATATGTTATATTTTGAATTTTTAAAACGACTATAAATTATTAAAAATATTAAATGTCTCACACTAAAATTTTGTGATCAATGGTTTAACTTTTTTGGTAATAACAAGATACAAATGATCATAAATCGTATGAATATGAAATCTCATTTACTAGACATTCATATTATATAATAATATTGTTTAAAATTAAACTATATAACATAGAATAATACTTAAATATGATAATTTCTAAATTTGTATTGCAAAAGTATTGAAACCTTAATATTTTAATTTTGAAATTTGCATTAAAAAAATCGCACATTAGAAATTTTGCGTTTATCATATGAGTATGAATTCTCAATAAATAAATATTTATATTAAAATATACTGTATATCTATGTCCACGTCATTGAAATTTAGTTATATATCATATAAAATAAATAAAATGATTGTTTTGATTTATTTACCAAAAAGTGTCGTAAATAAACAAGATGTATTGTTTTGATTTATGTCTTTACTCTAATTTAATTATATACATAATAATAAGTAAATAAATACAAATAAATAATAATAGATAAAATTAGTTTTATATATACGTAATTGTGCGGGTCTTAAGCTAGTTTAGCTTTTATTTGGTTCTACTTTATGACTTAACTACGAAACATTTATAACTAAGTGTAGGCATTTTTTTTAATTCGCTTATGGCAGCTCAAATTGTTGGCACGGCACTGGTGATATGCATGCTTTAACTTGAAACTTAGCAAAACAATGCTTTAACTTGAAAGTGAGGGAGGAGGAGATGTTACAGCTATATTCCATATGTTCGTGTATATCTCCTAGTGTCGATTATGTTAATATGTATCTTAGTATTTACTTTGTCATTAAGATATAAATTACAAACTTTTGTACATATATATTCATGTCATTGACCTAAACATCACCACAAGAAAACCTTATATGAGAACTAGCTAGTTTTCTCGACACGTACACATTTCAGCAATTACAGTAAGATTAAAATACTTTCTTTCGTTAGAGAATTCGGTTTTCAAGATTCAACTACATAATTCTACGATTTGTATATGAACATATGAAGATCTCAAGAAGCTTTCACTGAGGGAGAGAAGTCTGTGATAGTGGCGGACCCAGCAATAATGTTTACCTATGTCGTAATAGATATATTTAAAAAACAATATAGCAAAAGTGTCAAGATGGAGCCAGCAATAATGTTTACCTATGTCATAATAGATATACTATGATATGATTCGCGCCTTGCGCGGGATGAGAGTATTGATTGGAAAATTATAATGTACTTTATATCTTGTATATTTTTTTGCTAAAAAGTTATTTGGATACAACCAAATTTGAAAAGTGGTGTGTAAAGCCTTTTATAAAAAAAATGTATAGTTTTATGTATATAGTTCGGAACAGTGAAACAAACATTTGATTATGCATGTAAGCATGAAAGTTTGGATTTGATTTAAGGGCATATGAGAAAGGCTTATCAACGTAAAATGGCAAGGACTTATACATAGCCTTATATTTACTTATGGACTTATACATAGCCTTATATACACAGTCAAAAAAGATTAGGAAACTAATTAATATTTGTATAAGTATATATTCCTAGAATATAGTTTGATTCATAATGACATGATTGACGGTAACCATGAATATTAGGAAACAATATCATTCTCTTAGTTTGAAAATAGAAAACATACTTAATGTTGTTCCTCACGTTAATTATCAAATATTCCATTATATTTATCACTAATTTTTGACAATCTATTTTTGAAATGATTACCATGTTTGTAGGACCTAATAATATCATTATACATTGGGGATGTTCGTATTATCTTGTATTCAAAATTCCAAATCATAAAAACGTGAACAACATTCTATTAAATTGTCAGGAACTATATTATCCGATTTTTTTTTTTTTTTGCTAAGATATGTTATCTGAATTTACTTATGCTAAAGCTAAAGATATAACCAACTCTGTTTTGTTCGATAAATAAATCTCGTTAAAGACATTTTAGGTATCACCGATTGTAGATTACAAACTCTTTTTCTTGACTATAATGTAAGGTGCTCCTTCCATGCAACAAACAGTTGTTTTTAGCATTTAGACAGTGCGAGTGACAATGTCCTTGAAGCTTTAATATATAAAAGCTGGCGAAAGGAGCATCCCGTCTTTCACTAAATCATGTGTCTCTATGAGCAAATTCATTAGATTTAGCCATAGTGCTGATGTTCCATTTTCTTTTTGCAGATACTTATTTCATTTATCACCATCGTCTGCGATATATAAATCACGTCTGATACACTTTAGTTTGATAATAGTCCAGTCAAAAAGTAGATCTAATTGTAGATCAATGATTACCAACCTGTAATTGAATGTAATTGATAAATAGCTGGACCAATGACAGACCTCGTAAATAGTCTAGATAAATAATATATCAATGACTCCACCAACGTGTAGACATACAATGGAATATAAATGATAGAGTTATTCTTGGGTTCACCCCCTAGGGTGAACCTAGAGGTTCACCTCTAGGGGGTGAACCCAAGAATAAGTCTAAATGATAATAGTTGGACCATTGCCAGACTTGGTAAATAGTCTAGTGTAGTAAGGATTGTTCTAATTGAAGGCTGAAAATGATTCTCAAAACGACATGTCAGTATAAATGGCATACTTGTAAATAATTTACTATTTGAAGGTTAGTTTTTCTAATTGCTTCTGTATTAATAATAAGGGGATTTAAAAAACAATATAGCAAAAGTGTCAAGATGGAGGTTTGAACTCAGGTTTAGGGGTGTCAAAACCAATATAGTCACCATTTAAACTACTGATTTTACACTGTTTCACGTACAAAATAAATATTTAGATTGCTTTAATCTGTGTCACCTGACCCACCTAACCTGGTAGTGGGTCCGCCTCTGGTCTGTGAACGTTTCTACAGAGAGCATGGAAACAAAACATATGGTCCCAAGTCAGTAATTGACTTGACTCTATGTACTGACGCAGTGACGCATTTGTACTCACACCAAAATGGCCACGAGGTACTCTATATTTTTTACAATACGTCCGAAAACGACAGTGGACCATCATAGCAACTTTCTAACATTATCAATGCATGTACCTTACATTATTTTGTATTTTAAAACATTTATTGTAAGAAACATTAAAAATTAAGGGTGTTTAATTTGAATTTCAATTCATTTTCTTTGGTTTTCTTAGTATTTCGATTTATAAAAAACTAGGATAAGACCCGCGACTTGCGCGAAATTAAGTTATTATTTTTATTATATTTTGGAGAATGAAACAATAGTTTGGCTTCATTTGGATTAGGGGTGTTCAATCCAGATATCAGGTTGGTTTCGATTCGGTTCGGTTTTTTCGGTATTTTGGTTAGTAAAATATAACTACTATTCTAAATCCATATTTACTTTGACTTTAGTCTTTCACATACTTTTGAAAGATTTCAACTGGACAACTAAATTGATCAGCCAATCTTGTT
>NC_027754.1:39729004-39734443 GCF_000695525.1 Brassica oleracea var. oleracea | reverse complement strand
TCATATAGGTTGACCAACTGATGTAGCGAACAACATATAAAAATCGAATGTGGACCTACTTATTTTTCAATTGAATGTAATTGACTACCTAATTGAGTGCCACCTATGCATTGTGGCCTATTTTAATTAATACAAAATTGAGGTTACATCTTTTCAAATGTTCCTCAATTAATATATATGGGATACTACATACTAAAACTTATTTACTTTGGCTTGATTTGTATATCTTAGGGTTTGGTTTAATTCAGATTTATACTACAAATCATAACTATATCTATTCTTATAACATTTTTAAAATTTTATTTTATATGATTAGAAATCAATTTTTTTGAAATATAAATAATATTTTCAGTAATATAGTTTTAAATAGAACGTTTTCCAATTTTATTTAATTATTAAGATGGTTATTAAAAAAATTAAAATTGTGATAATTTCTCTAGAATAAAATTAAGAAAAGTAATAATTAGGATTTGGCATAGAAATCTGCCAAATACACCAATGAATTTTAATTTACACATTGGTGTATTCTAAAATTTTATTTTAGAGAAATTTTAGTCTGCCAAATTATTCAATAAAAAATAACTTAAAATAACAAATTATTAAAATAAAACATTTGGGTATTAAGATCATATTAATAAAATAAAATATGGATATATATTACCAATTGTTTTATATAATTTACATATAACTATACTAATATGCCATACTTAGGGATGGCAATCAAGGACCTGGATCGCGGGTCTGACCCGTAAAGCCTTGCAGCAGGGCGGGATCGGGCCACCATTTGGTAAGCCCGCAAAATTGCGGGCTTCGCGTGACGGGCTAAAAGCGGGATGAGCTACAGGTTAACCTTCGAGATTTTAAAGACCTGCAACCCTAAGTCCCCATTTCTGCTTTCACCTAGAATATTGAGATGAGAGAGAGAGAGAGAGAGAGAGAGAGAGAGAGGGGGCGATTCGACGTTATGGAGCTCCGATGATGGTGGTTTCAGGATCGATGATGCTTCCGGTGTCCCAAGCACCTTCGATCTGCACCGGTGGAGTTTCTTCGAACCATCATAAGAAGTTTGAAAACTCACTTTCCAGCGAAAAAGAAGATCTAGTTCCCGCCATGGGTTCTTCATAATTTTGTCTATATGTATTTGTTCACATTATCATCCATTTTGGAGTTTTAGGTTTCAATATATATTTAACTAACTTCTATTATTCTTATTTGCAGAAGATGAAGTTGATGGTGAAAAAGAGAAATCTCCATCTTTTTGTCGCTTGTTGGTGATAAAGTTGAAGAATAAGAAGTGGGATTTGGTGTTTTCTTTTTATTTACTTTTGGGATTAGCATCTTTGATTTGGTGTTTGGTTTTATTTAATTTTGAATTCAGAAAACTAAAGCATTTATTATGAACTTATGAGTTATAATATGGGGTTATAGTAATTAAACCCTTCAACTAAAGATGAATCGTAAAAAAAAAACATCAACTAAAAATTCTGTGAAATAAACCGTCAACTTTAATTTCGTTAACATATGTTACCCCCCCCCCCCCACAGGGTGACATACATTAACGGTTTATAAGTTGAAGATTTATAATGTTGAAAACTTAGTTGATGATTTTTTACGATTAAAAAATAGTTGAGGGGTTTTTTCACTAAAAGTCATTAAATTTTTTAAAATCTTTATTATCATTTATATAGTATTTTAGATTGATTTATAAGCCTTTAAAACTAATTTATAAATTTTAATACATTACTTTATAACCGATTTATAAAACTTTATAAACATTTTATAGTTTTACATATGATTAATACGGCTTCACAATGATTTTATAAGTTTTTACAATTTCTGACTCTTTTTAGGATAAAATAATCTAACATTATTCATGATACTACTGAAACATAAAGTAATACAATAAATCAAGAATAATATATCAAATATATTATCTTATTGATCAAGACAACAAACAAAAATATAACGTATTGGAATAAAATTAATCATGCATTATTTTTTGTGATAGGGGGAAAGTATAAGCCAAAGGACGGAAATCATGAAAATAGGAAAAAATGTGTAACTTTAAATAAAAAGATTGACTCCATGGATGAATTATCCTCCACAATTTTTAAGACTTAATATAACTTAGAAACTTTAAATTATTTGATATTTGACAATGACGATATAAACACACAAATATTCTTATATCACTATTGCCAAATATCAAATAATTGAATATTTTGAAGTTATATTAAGCTGTAAATAGTGTTTAAAATTATTAATTTAGGATGTATAAATTATTTTTATAATAAATTAATGTATTAAAATTTATAAATTAGTTTTAAAGGCTTATAAATCAATCTAAAACAATGTATAAATGATAATAAACATTTTAAAATATTTAATGACTTTTAGTGATAAAACCCCTTAACTATTTTTGAATCGTAAAACAACCCCTCAACTAAGTTTTCATCATTATAAACCCTCAATTTATAAACCGTTAACGTATGTCACCTTCCGTCACGATTTTTAAGACGGAGGGTAACAAATGTTAATGGAATTAAAGTTGATGGTTTATTTCACATGATTTTTAGTTGAGGCTTTTTTACGATTCATCTTTTGTTGAGGGGTTTAATTACCAAAAACCCTTATAATATTTGGATTCAGCAACTAAAACATTGTTTATTTTTAATATGTTTGATGTATAACAAAAATAACTAAACAAGTGTTTTGATCCAACTAAAATCTTCAACTAACAAGTATATTGCCTTATCAAGTTCAATCTTCGGTTAGACTCACTTATTGATGCGTCATGAAGCTGATAACTTGTCATGAATCATGTCTTGAAGCGTCCAGGAGCCATATGTCCATTTGTATTTCTATGTCCCGCAGGCCGATCTGCAAAGGCCTATATATTTTGACGGTACGGGTTTAGTCAGCCATTTTAAGGATCACAGCGCGCGCGGACCTGACCCGCTGTGACCCGCCCGAAGACGAGCCCGCTGGGGTATGGGACGAGACGGGACAGATCAACCTATTTGACATTACTAGTCATACTATATGCTTCATCTGTCCCTCAATTTTTCTTCACTCATTCGGGCAGCTAGTAAAAACATTATATGCTTCATCAAGAGTATGTAGTGGATCACGAGAGAGAGAGAAAAATTGATTTTACTACTGCTCGTGTGCATCATTACGGTGTGGTATGGTGGAGCGTAGTGTCTCCGCTATTGTGAGTTTAATCCACGGTATCACAAACGCACTGTTTGCTCAACAATCTTCAGTCTTCCGAATACTACTCCGGATGCGGAATGGAGTCATATGCGAAGCCAACTTTCATTTGGGCTTGAAGAGCCAATCGCATATTAACAGACCATTCATCGTAGTTTGATCCTCGTAACAGCTGCTGAGAGATGAGTGTTCCGGGATGACGATCATAGGGAGATATAATTCTCCTCACGTATTCAACACGTGAATTCGACTTGGCAATCGCTTAAGCTAAGTATATATCACGGATTTACATACAGGCCCAATAGGTCCACTAAAGGAAGTTGTTGAGTAGTTGAAAAGCATCCCTGGTGACTAGGCCTCGGACTTTTATCCGAGATCCTGATTCGATCCGAGATTCGATCCGGATCCGATCCGAAAATCCGCATATCTGGAAGGACCGAATCCGAATCCGGATAGTAAAATGTTAGATCCGCCAAAGCCGGATCCGGATCCGGATATCATAATTTTTAAGTCCGGATATCCGGATCCGTAAGTTTTATTAATAAATATTTCAAAACTAGTAATATCTATATATAAAAATTAATTTTATTTAATATATTTCATTTTTATAATAGTATATATAAATTTTATGTAAATTTTATAATATTATACATAGAAATAATTAAAGACATTATATATATTTTTATTTTTTTAATTATTGTTAATATTTTTATAGAGACAATTGGGTGAATATACCCAAATCGCTGGAAAATTAAGTAACTACCCGAAACCATGAAAAATCCATGTTCACTGTAGATATTTGTGCTCTCCTTTTCTATTTTACCTCTGCCCTAAAGTTTCATCTTGTTTCTCTTTCTTTCCTGAACTCATACCTCTTTCATCTATCTCTTTCTCTCCCAATTATCTAAACCTTTGTTAAGATTAAAGCTTCATTTCAAATCAATCAATCTTCTTCTTAAATCTCCAAATCATGATCTACTATGTTTCCAACGCCAATCATACGATAACTTCCTCATCTTCTTAAATCTCCAGACCTTCCAAAAAGATTACGATTAGGATTTTACGGACTCAACAGTGTGCAACTATTTCAGAAGAGAGAGAAAACACAGTACATAAAGAGAAAAGAAACACAATAAAGTATTAGTAACAATACAATAATTTCTTGATTTATATACAATAATTGTTAACCGTTAAGAATATATTAGTTGGAATAGATAATGATTACGATAATCTATTTTTTACCATTTAAGAAAATATATATCAGGTAATAATAGTTATTTTTAACATCTTGCCAACCAATTTAAAAAGCGATAACATGTTTTATAACAGTTAACCAAACATGTATCTGTTAATGACAACATATTGTATATAATGTAACTGCTAAGTTGTGACGTACAATGTTATATGACTTGTTAGACTGGTAACCAATTTCGTACCCTTTAACAAACTATGTATAAGCCAATGTCAGCTATTTATTAACATCTTATAAACCATTTAAAAAATCCTTAAAATGTATTGTAACAGCTAAGCAAAGATTTACCTGCTCACAATACTCGCTACTGAAGTGTTAGCTTCGTGTTCTTTTTATCGATGTCGGGGAGACCCTATCTTTCTGACTGTACAGCCCATACATACACCATCATCTGAATCGACAAGATCTATCCAATATGTACAGTGGTGTTTGAGACCGAGTGAACCGACGAAGAGATTGTGGTAGACGAACTCATGAGGTGATAAAGATATAAGATTTCCAAGCATCAAGTTCTGCAGAAATTCAATCTCTTCGGTTCATGGTGAGAGATTTGATTCAATCAATTTTGGGTTTGTGTTAGGATCTAATCTTCTCTCCTACCATTTCTAGATGAACTCATCGAGGAGATAATTTTATTGGATCCACAACTGTGGATACAGAAGAAGAAAAGTTTATTTGTAAAAAAAAAAGGGTGTGATAATGGATTAAAGAAGATGAAAAAGAGAAAAAAGTTATTATTTGGCAAAAAAATTAGGAAGATACAAAAAGGAGAAGGAAGAAATATGGGCAGGGGCTGGCACGACAGAAGCTGGCAGGGCAGGGGCAGAGAGACATGAGGGAAAGGCAAGGGCAGAGACAAAATTGGAGTTGAGAAATATCAATACTGTTTAGGATATTTACCTAATTATTGATTTTCTAGGTATATGAGGCCTAATTTCTCTAATATATATATATATATATATATATATATATAT
>NC_027754.1:39709938-39728901 GCF_000695525.1 Brassica oleracea var. oleracea | reverse complement strand
TCAAGAACCCCGGATCCGGATAAAGATAGTAAAATTATGGATCCGCCGGATCCGAATCCGGATACCTTAAAATTGCTCGGATACCCAATCCGTCCTAGGCCTACCGGTGACTATGCTTCCAATGAAAACATTGATGAACTGGAACATTTAGAATCTGTTTGCATCAATATTCTTGGGAGGAAAAGTAGAAAGATTTTCATAGCGATCCCAGGAAGGAAGCCTTGGATGATGTAAGAGGTTCATAAAGACCCACAAAAACGTAAGAGGTTCTATCAACGAAACAGAACAAGCTGATGTATTCATGAAGATAGACATGGACATACCCTTCTATAAGGCTTCAAGAAAGGAAAAGCCTTCTCTATCCCTTGGATGCTGGTTGAGTGATTTTACCAATGCTATTGGGATCAATATCATGAAAAAAAACTATGCACGGCGACTATGTTCCTACTAATCTTATGGTCGACATATGGCAATGCCATATAATCATAGCAGGTGTCACATGGCTCCGCAGCCCACTCGGTTAGAGGGTCTCTTGACTGTTGAGTTTGAGCACAACGCTGCTCCCGTTAGATACAAAAGCTACAGGCACTATGGTACTTTGTCCATGTCCTTAACCTCTGTTTCTCCTCAGTTATCTGAAACATCCGAAGGGAGTTTTGAGTAAATGTTGCAAATGAGGATTGGAGAATAAGCAGATAGCACGCATTACTTGATTCCATCAAATTTCTTCACCGCAACAGCCAACATCCAATATATACCATACAGTGCCGGTCCTAGATACAAACCATATCAAGCATAGATTTTAATCGGCAAAGCTATATATATCGTAACAATACTTATGGGCCTTTCTAAGGGAGTTTTATGTTTCTCCTTTGTTGTCACTTTTCGAGACTCATTTCAATGTATGCTAGCATATGGGTAATATGTGGCAAATGCACTCGGGGGAATATAGGGCTTCAGAAATAATTAGAGAAACAGTTTTGGGTAGTCCTATCACTTACATGTTTATAAATTCACTTCAGGAAATTGAACATGTGTTATTTAAAAAAATTAACTAGTTGGCCATGAACCAACACATAAACAAACAATTGCCACCTTTAATAATTTTTAGATAAATTTTAACATGGTGGGCTTGTATAGCCCAAAGTGTTGTTATTTTTGTTCATGTTGATTCAAATACAAAGAAATAATACAATCTTTTCAAGATAAAAAGAGTTTTTCATACAAATTATATAAATTATATTAAATCTTTGTAAATAAATAGGAAAAATTGTCGAGAGCATCTTTTGCAGCGCAATTTTTAGCACTGTCTTTCTTGGCAAGATGATGTCCACGTCCAACCAATTTATCCTCAATAAAGACAAGAACCCTTTTATCAACTTCCCAAGTACTGTCGTCGAACCTCAATTTCAAGTTATTCTTCTGACACATCTCATGAAGTTCTGTCATTGGATGGTTCTCCAGTTTATCTAAAGATATTATCGGCTCCAACAATGGCATTACCACCTTATGTATGTTAATAATATCAAACACAAATTCATCGATTAGTAGATCGTATTAATTAATTAATCTAATTAAAGAATACTTATGAAAGATATCATGCGTATACAAAATTACCTTCCACACGGTCTCAAAGGAGTCACAGTCAGTATATAGAGCTCCAATGGTAGACTCTACTATGTCAGCTAGAGATTTAGGGACTTTCAATAGACCACGAGAGTGTAATGGATATGTTTCCATTGCTTTTGTAAATTCCAAAATCTGCATGTATTAGTCTTTCACATGATCTCCCTTCATATGCAGTTTGGAAATTCAAATGGATTCCTAGAATCTAGAGTAAGGAACCAGATAGTTTTGCCAAAGAACAATTCCTATCTATCTATGATGTTCGCTTTCACTTTTATGTTTCTAGATGCAATATACTAATTCTCCATGAACAACATTCTGGTCAATATAAATGATATGCAGATGTTAAAAAGAATCACAGGTTATAGATGAAATTGAATGATAGGTTGTGTTATTCATGATTTCAGACTAGAAGTCAACTGATTATAAAAAATGTTATTTATTTAAAATATTATTGGTTATATAGGTGTAATTAATTAAAATTGGTAATTACAGTAATAAGTATAAATTGCATTAATAAGTATAAAAAGTGTCAACATGACATTCTTTGTGAAAGTATTTTGAAAACAATTCATTAATGATAAATTGACAAGTACATGGACGCCATGGAAGACTATTTATCCCTAATCATTCAATCAACCAATAGTAGTTTAGCAAGATCAGAAGGTAATAAATGAAATTTAAAGAGCAAATAGGAAAAACTAACGATGACTAGGGTTTTAAGAAAGAAACTTACTTGGTCCTCAAGCAAGGGTTTCTTATGACGGAGGCAGCGATGGAGGTTGTGTTTTACAGCGACTCTGGCCAGTTTCTCTGTGTCAACGTTGACCGCTCGGAGATTGGTCAACAAACCTGGGGAACAATCTCGGTAGCGATTATATAAATATTTTGTTATAACCATATTTAAGACGGTGTCTCCTAAGAACTCTAGGCGTTCATACGAAACGCAGTTTTCATCAAACGTAGCGTCTGTGAACGCTTGCAGCAGCAAACTCTTGTCTTTGAACTTGTAGTTCAAGATCTTCTCCACGAACTCGATGTCCAAAGGCTGGCACTGTGGATTGGTGGAGTTTGCGGATCGTGATCCGTTGATGATTTTGGCGGTGTAGTCGTTAGCTCCGAGGCTCAAATTTAGGAGTCGCTGGAGGGAATCAGCGTCTGCGTTTGAGAGTTGCGTTTCCATAGGGACAAGAGGGAGAAGATCGATCGGTCTCTTTCTGATTTTGGTGTTTGTTTTCGTTCTTGTTCTTCGTGGGTAATAAAAGTCTCTTTGACCCCTTTTATATATTTGTTATATTTTTTTTCCAATATTGTTTATATAGTTGTTCATTGTTCAATCAGCGAGGAAAAAACGAAATCTTATATATTAAAACATAAGTCAAGACTTTAGTTCATTTGTGATTTTTTTTTTAAAATGGACCTAATGAATATATTCCTAGAAAATCATGTTACATTTAATATAAGATCTTATCATTTAAAATTTCGGCATACCAGAAATTATTATTAGGCTATCAATAATTGAATTTAAACAATAGATGATCTATTTGATTTATAGATAATATAAATTAAATAGATATAATTTGATGTTGTAATTTTATACCTCTATATGCTAAATATTTAAATGTTTGTCAATGTTAACTTATCAATATTTTTTTAAAAATAAAAAAAAATCATATTATCTAACAATAATTAATTTTTACTACCTTAAACCAATGAATTTTTTTTTTAAAACTATATAATTTATTTTAAAAATTAAACAAAAACTAAATGTTTAATTATTTATTCGATAATATAAATCTATGAAACGAAAAGTTTAACTTTTTAAAAACTTTCTAAATTTGTGAAATGTTACAATATCTTTGAATATGACAACAAAACAATATTTTACTAATCTTTATATATATATAGTTACGATTTTAATAATGAAATAATAATCCGAAAATATATATATAGAAGAAGATACAAATACATGTGAAAGTTTGAAACAATCTATTCAATGAAAAAAATATACAGTAAACTTATTATGTTTTAAAAATTGATAGACACATATATATATTATAATATATACCAATTTAGAATTAAAAACAAAACATTTATATAAAAATAAATGAAAACAAAAACCCACGCAAGATCTAGTAGTTATTAAATTTCATGATATCTATTATAAATAGTAGTAGATTCTCAATAATTATTTTAAGTTATTTACGACTTCTAAGAACTAAAAAAGAATAACGTGAAAATGTCATAAATTTCCTTTATTTAAAATAAATATTATCTGATGTTCACGAAACAAAAATAAAAAAATACTTTTATATTTTTTTTTCATAAAGAGTATAGTGAAAAGAATAAAATAATGAAATTGTATCATCTTAAAGTAAACTTATTTAAGTAGCTACAAAAATATTGCTAAGTTTGATTTGGTAAAAGATAATGAATATACTTGACATATCTAAAAACTTTGTTTAGATTTATTATCTTTTAAATAAAATTTGGGACATGTTGAACCTTCACCAAATTTTAGCAAAAAAAACAGACATGTTGAACCTTGCAAAATATAATACCAAGAAAAAGAAATATATAGTATTTGCAAATTGGGTTAATTTAGAAGTCCTTTTAGCAAACAAGGAATCTTTGAATAAACGTCATGCCAACAGGTTACAACTTTGAGATGGAAACAAATAAACAAGTTGACTTTGACTTTGTAAAACTAAGTTGGCTTGTTGTGTTCTCCTTTGACAATTGTCAATGAACACCACACTCATTGGCTAAGAACGAGAAAATAATAATTTCGAATAAATTTTATAAAATCGCTACTGTTTATACCAAAACAGTTAAAGATCACTTTCATTCCACAATATAATACAAATAACATTCCTCTAAAGAACTATAATCTATAGAACCATATTTTTCTTACAAGACATTGGTGTTTCACCTCTAAGAACTGACAATATTAAAAGAGATCAGAACCAATAAACAATTTAACAACCCCTGAATCCAGCCTTCGATTCAACTCTACTTGATCTTTTGAAAGCATTGTTGATAAACAAAGAAGCAGAAAGAGTGCTCAACTACCAGAAGCTTTCCCTGAGGTGGTAATAGTAACCGATGATGAAAACCTTTGGACCAGCACTGCCTCGCTGCTTACGGATTTGGAAGCTGCCAAATCTTCCAAAAGCTTCCACGTTGCTTCTCGTTTGGCTGCAACCTCGGGTTTACTCGCTTCATCTTCTTGAAACTTGGCTAAGCACTCATCAAACAGAGCTTGGTCTGTCTCCGCCAACACTTTCCTCACATTCAAAGTCAGATTCTTCACCGCCTGGTTCCAATGTCCACACATGTTTCTTTCCATTGCCGGGAACACGATCGGCATTATCACTTTATGGTTTTGAGTAATCAGGTTCCTTATGTGATCGTTGTTCCACAGAAACAAAGCTCTTTCAGCCACCTAACAAGAAATAAACAACAATGAATCTAACAAGTCACTGAAGTATCATTGAATTACAAACTCAAAACCTCACCTGAAAATGCGAGCTGTTGAGGCATCTAGCGATTCGACGGAACAAAGGAACCATACATCTTTGAAACTCAGCCGCTTGAGTACCTTCCAAGACTTCTTCCAACTCCCCAAGAAACATAACTTCCTTAGAAGTATTAGTCACAGGCCAATACCTTAGCAGCCCTCTGACGACCGTATCAGCAAGCTTGGAGTCTTTCTCAACAAACTGAACAATACAATAACAGAGCTGCTGATGATACGCAGCAGCACACTTAGGCCTGTGAAGCGGCATCAACGCCCTGACTAAGAAAAGCTTGTGCTCCTCTTTCAACGGCAAAGCGAAACCGTTGATTATACTCCCAAGAATCTCAAGCAACTCTGCAACACCGTTATGCCTCTCGGTCTCGAATACAAACCTGTAGAAGATGTTGTTGATGGCCTTCCTGATGAAAGGCCGATGCACCATGAACTTACCGTAGATCCGGTGGAGGATGGTCTTTAGATACTCTCTTTCTCTCTGGTCCACGGAGTCGAAGAGCTCCAAGAGCTTCAAGACGAAGGAGTGGTCCACGTATCTCTTCGCGAGCTTGGCGTCAGTCATGGAGGAGGCGACGAATCTGAGGAGAAGCTCGTAGACGAGCTGGAGATGAGGCCAGGAGGGCTCCAAGGCGAGCTCCTCGTCGTCCCCACCGTCTAGCGTTTCCAAGACTTTGCTCTCGTGGTTAGCGGCGGTGGGGAAGGTTCTGAAGAGGTTGATAGTGGCGAGTTTTGCGATCTCTTGCATCGCGGCTTCCGTGAACTTTGTGGGAACCGTGGCGATGTAGTCCACGAGGTCGAGTAGAGTCTGTCTTTTGGTCTCTTTCTCTCTGAGGTTCTTGGAAGGGTCGGTGAAGTCGAAGAGGACGCAGCACATGGTGAGTTTCTTGATGAAGAGAGTGGGTTTCTCGGAGGCGGGGACGTCTCTGAAGCTAGGGAGAGGTTCGTAAACGCCATTGGGTCTGTTTGAGGTAGGAGGAGGGGTGTGATATGGATTAACAGCGACGACGCCTTCTCCGTTTGGATGGGATGATGATTTGGAAGTTTTTTTGGGTAGTTTCCCAAATATCTGCTTGATCATATCTCTACCAAAAAAAGGGACACAAGTCCCTCTCCTTGTTTTGCTCAAGAATCACTTGTGTCGTGTAAATAAACCAGTTAAACTCCTCATGTTACTGTTTCTAATTGAAAAAAAAAAATCCTAATCATTAAACAGTCCTGCATACACCACACGAATAAAAAAAATTGAAAAGTCAGGAAGCAGAAACTAGCGAATTTGAAATGAAGATTTAAGATAGAAAAAAAATGCATAGAAAGAAGAAAAAAGGATGCAAACTTACAATTAGGGAGATGAGTAGAGAAGGATCTAATGGTCTTGTGATAAACCCGCAGCTCTATTTTTTCTCTTCCAAGCTGAATCGAGAAAGAGAAAGAGAACGCAGGGGACACGGCAACGAAGTACAGCAGCTAACAGAATTTAATCTGGGAAGATACAGAAACACTACATGAAGATTTATGGTTGTAATGAAACAGAAATAGATCTCCCTCCACTCTCTCTCTCTCCTTCCTGCTGTTGAGATTTTTTTGAAGATAACAAGAAAAATGAGAATCGACAGATGAGCAGTTGTGTCTATTTACCTTTTTGACCTTGATTTTCAGGAAGCGTATATGTGTGTGGTGGAGTTTATGCTGCAACTGGTCTATTCGTCAATGCACGAGTCCCAAACTCACATAATTGCTTTATTCTTTTCTTTTCATACTGTATAAAATAAGCCTAAACCGATACGGTAGTTGAGTCACCATTTCAAATTGAACTATTGAATTTTTATTTTATTTTTGGTCAAAAAACTATTGAATTTTTTATTATTCAAACTTTGGAATATAAACTGTAGAAGCCTAAGAGATTGATTTGCACAGAAAGTGAATTTTTTTTTTAAAAAGAAGAGATTTTGATGATTCTCTCAAATTATCCAAATCCTAATGGTGACCAAATAGTTGAGTCATTGATAACAAGCAAAGAAAGACATAAACTGAATGGGTCTTTGAATCTGAATAAAGCCTAGAACTTCTGGATGACGACCGAGTTAGCTATACCAGCTTGCTCGATGGTTTGGTCCAATTCTGTCAACCGTTTAGGAGGGAACCCCATGGTTAGCAACTGGTACTCTCTGGAGCCACCAGGTCTCGAAGCGTCGATGAACCCACGCACGTCTCTCACCGTGTGGTGGTTGTTGAACCTGGATACAAGGCGTGTCCCGTCTGCCAACCTTAGCTGGATCGAGGTTGTTGGTGCTGCTTGGTCCACAACTAGCCCTACTGATGGTGCTGGCGCGGTGTTCATTTGCGCGGATGGAGCTTGTGGCTCTGCTGCAGCTGATCCGGATCCGCTGGCTCCTAGGGTTCTTCCCACACCTTGGAATGAGTTTTTCGGCTTTGGTGGCTCCTGCGTGTCGAGAGATACAGAATAAGAATCCTTGACAAGTTGAGTACAGAGTATTATAGTGAGAACAGGGAATGAGAGTTACTATGTAGTTGTCGTCACGCTTGACGAGATCAACATGAACACGGATATTCCTATCTACTGGTTCAAGTTCACGGGGACACTCTGACCTCGCAATGCTCTGCAAAGACATGACATATATAATAAGATTCCTATTTCAATATGAGTGCTATGGTGTTGTAAACATTTGGGTCAATACCTCCATAAAGGCAGCGTTTTGGGGGTCCTCAAAACTCCTTAAAGGACCATCATCAACGGTGAAACCATTCCTCCAGAAAGTGATGGTGTGCATAACCAACTGAGGCTGGTCTTGCTGCTGCTGCTGCTGCTGAGGAGTAGCAGAGGGAACAGGCTCACCAGATAACATCCTAGAAGCTCCAGTGAAGCTTGTAGAAGCTGATCTCGATGGCTCAACAGGCCTGTCCACAGCTGAAAGCCTAGCTTGCTCAAAGAGTGCATCAACATCTTTTGCTTTCTTAGTAGGATCTTGAACCATCATCCCACTAAACACACAAGGCCCAATCCATTAGCTAAAGAGAAGCCAACACAAACAATCAATAGCACAATTCTCCATGATTCCACATTACTCAGTTTATGATCATTCAATATAAACACAATTTTACCTCCTCTGTCCACCAGTATAGTACTCTTGGCCTTCGTCGGAATCACTATCCGCGCCGTCAGCGGGGGAACGGTTCAGATCGGCGAACGTACGGATGTTCCCAGCTTGTTGACGGCTCCTAGTAGTACGGCTTCCCGATGGATTACCACCAGCTCCTTGATTCGCGGAGGCGGCGGCGGCTTTCGATCGGAGACGGTAGGGAGCGTCGCGGGAAGGAGGAGAGGGAGATCGCGAGCGAGAAGGAGAGGATTCAGACGGAGAGTAATCCGGAGAGTGAGGAGACGCGGCGGGGATCGAAGGAGGAGGTAAACTAGGGTTTGGACCGGCTGGGAGATCGTCTGCGGCGGCGGCTGTGGCGTCGGTGTCGAGGAAGGTGGAGACGGCGGCGTCGAGATCCCAACGGTGGCTTTCGAGGAAGAAAGTAGCTTCTTCTCGTGATGATGATGTGATCTCGAGGAAGGAGGTGATCAGATTCTCGTTCATCTCCGTCGTCGTCGTCGCCTTGTTTTCTTCCATCGTTTTGATATTTTGTTTAGGTTTTCTTTTTTGATTTTCTTTTGTTTCGTCTATTTTTTTATATATATATATTCTTCGAAATCGGAATATATTCCTTTCTTCAACCGTCAAGCTTCCTTTCTTGCCTCTGGGGACGACGTCGTTAAATTGTTTTAGTAACGATTTCAATCTTACATGGCCCAAAGGCTTTAAAGCCTTTTCTCAATCTTCATTTTCTATTATGGAAATAAATATTTTCTCGGCAAATTATCAGTAAAGCAAACACTTAAGAAGTACAACAATCTGTTGCTTGCAAATTTTTTCACTGCTTCAAGTTCGTCCACTGCAAGAACAATGAGTCCATCGCCCATGACCTAATTATACAAAACTCAAAACCTGTCAAGTGTTATGATATCAGGTTGTCATGATGGACCTCATGGTAGATCCTGAAATAGGATACAAAACAGAGTTGTAACAAGTTTCATTTACCCGCAATAAAACTTTTGCTGCCATCCCCATACATTGTTTTGCTTATAGATTCTATTGGATTGGATCATCTGCATCAAGAATAAAAATCTCCTCTTGAATATTGAGTTGAGTCTCTCCATCATTTCCTTCACCAGTCTTGAATATTAAGAATTTTAATGCATTTGATGTTTTAGCCATATGCAGCATCCAGATGAAAAATATTCAAAATAACAATATTTAAACATTTTCCTCCAAATACAACATTTAAATACAAAAGCGAATAGATCATATAATGTTTTAATTTAAAATTTAAGTTCCTAATCAAAATAAGTAAAAACCTTACTAAATCCTAAATCCACATCCTCTAATGATGAAAGCATATATTCATAATTGTTTACAAAACCCTTATTGCTTACCTTCTTATTCAATTCAATAGAAACATACAAAAACACACAACATAATAACGGATACCTATTACAAACACTGGTATATATATTTGTACCACTCCTATATTTTGGGCTTCAAACCAACGACCTCAAATGAGATATAACCACCTAGTAGACAGAAGAATTATCCACTTCGGTGTCTTCAGAGATTTGAACATCAGATCCACGTGGAAACATAAGTATAAACCTCCGAAGTACTTTAGTCTCTGTCTTCATTGACCACCTTCAAACCATATATAATATGTCAGATAGTAAAAACTTTTACTACAGTAAAAATTGAAACATGAGTCATTAGGTGATAAAAAAACGAACGTGTATCTACACAAATGATGGATAAAAATGGCCATCTGCATCTTAGCAAACTCAGCTCCTAAACATAGTCTAGAACCAGCGCCAAAGGGCATGTAAGTCCTGGAGAGAATCACACTTAAGTCT
Organism: Brassica oleracea var. oleracea; assembly: GCF_000695525.1. NCBI lineage: Eukaryota > Viridiplantae > Streptophyta > Magnoliopsida > Brassicales > Brassicaceae > Brassica > Brassica oleracea. Next base: position 39,718,777 of record NC_027754.1, on the reverse strand, counting down.
TTTCCCTGAAATTTTAGTTTATAAATCGGATAAGTAGAATTTAATTTGGGGGTAAGGAAGTAATGGATGAAGAATAAATAAAAATCACCTCCCAACGCCATGGATTAAATGCTAAAGGGTCTTCATATTTTTCTGGATTAAAATGGACACTAGGAAAGCCCATGAAAATCCATCCCGCTGGAATTGTGTAATCACCAACATGTGTTTCGTGTTCAACTATTCTAAGCATTGTAGGCACCGTGCTTGTGATCCTTAGAGACTCATTTATCACCTGACACAAAAATATCATGTTTTTATGGACTGTTATTTATGTCAAAATTCATAGGATTTCAACTAAACTATTGGCGTTGAATGAACTGACATATGTATGATTTGTAATAATATGCATTTTGATGGATTGAGTCTGTAAATATTCATTGAATGATATGTGTATAAACCACTATATATATATATATACTTATGTGATTTTTTCTATCCGTGTAAAGTTGTGATGTTTGATTTTAGCACATACTCACCATCTGGGTGAAAGTCATTGATTTGTAGTCTTCCCATGTTAGGTCGGCCTCGTCCTTCTCGGTCTTATCCTGAAAAATTCGCTTGTGCTCTCTTTGCAACTCCTGCTTGACTTTAGGGTTGTCGTTTATGAGCTTTACAGTAGCTGCAAGGACTCCTGGCGTTGTCTCGTTAGCAATCACAAAGAAAGTAAATATGTACTCGATCGCATTCTCTATGCTCATCTTTTCCGATCCTCCTTCTGTTTCCCCAAATATGATCTTGAAGAACTCCCCAAGCTCCTCTCCTGATGCTCTCTTCTTCAACACAGTCTCTTTTAGTAAATTCATCATCTGGTTTCTTGCCTGTTATATAAAACAACATCGCCCTCGATTCATTTTCCATTTATAGAGCTATAAAGATTATATGAACCAAGAAAACACATGCCTTCAACATTCTATAGACACCATTCCCAGGAATGCTCCATGAGAACCGAAACCACCCTCTAGGAAAACCTCTCCAACATTGTGTTAGTTCTTTTGCTGCATGGGGTTCCATATCACCCATAACTTTCTTCGCAAGACATTCAATTAAGATCTATAATAATTGAAGATATTTATTACATGTGATGATTAATCTTAACTAATCTAGTTGATTTTATTTTACATACAGCTCCAAATGGATGAGTTCTTTTTACCTTGCTTGATGTTTCCTTGATATCAAGACCACCATTCTTAGCTCCTAACTCCATGTGTGTGCGAGCCAAGGAATCAATGTCTTGTATCATCCTCAATCTCAAACCTTGTGAACCTAGGAACTGGGATGTCAAGTTCCGAACATGTTTATGGGACTCCTTACTCTTTACAAACAAGTTGTTTTCCCCAAAAAATCGTGCTAAGCTCTTAGGCGCACCAGGAGCATGATTAGTCTTTGCTATCTCCATGTTCAATCCAATATCAGTTGAGATAATAACTCTGGCTCCAAATAAGCTTGTTCGAAACACCGGTCCATATCTAGTATTTTATTTGTAAGAAAAAAAAAAGAAGAAGGAAAAACGCTTTGTAAGCTAGGAGTAATGAAGAGAAAGGCAGTATGTTTATTGCTACAATAATACAAATATACATGACAAATGCATGCAAGTGAAATCAACTGGGTTACATAAGTTAAATAACCTGAGGATTTTCTTCGTCAAGAATGTTGCCAACTGAAAAGCGTCATGAGGCTTCATGAACTCCAACGTCTCTCCGATGATTGGGAAACCCATAGATCCTGGAGGAAGTTTTCCATTACTTGTTGGATTCCTCCACTTATAGATCCAATGACATAGCTTTACCACTACGAGTGTAACTATAATAGTCCAGAATTCATAAACCTCTACCATATTAAATTATTTCTCCTTTTCAACTACTTTTGATATGTTCCGTTTTAGGGTTTCGGGTGGCAAACTTATCTTAGGGAGGAGCTCTCTTTATAATAGTCCTCTCTGTATACATACACCTTCACAAATGAAGATGGTAACTGTGTATGCAAGGAAAGACAGCTGTTATTGTATGGAAAAGAGGTAATTAATTAATATTAGTTGTTTGGGAGTTGAAATAAAAGCGGAGACTCACTGCTTGCTCTCTGGTACTGGATTTCTCCACTGTAACATCCAATGAAATAGGTTCACCACTATAAGGGGGGAAAGAATCTCAGTCCATGTTAATTTATTTTTTTCATTCAACTATTTTGGAGTTGGTTTTACGGTTTAGGCTTTGTATGAGCTTACCACTCTCTTTTTAAATAACTGCTCTCTGGTTACGCAAGGGGAGCTGATATTAACAATTAGTTAAAATCATTCTTTGACCCAGTAAATTTATTTTCAAACTTCAATATCCCCAACTAATTCATATAAATTTCACCATTAACTAAAGTAGCATTATATTATATGTAAATATATAAACAAATATATATATGTATGTACTTTAAATCTTTATATTATGAACATAATTAATTTATTTAGGTCTGCTACTATCCATACTATAATACATTTCATTAAGATGGTGGCTGTTTTTAAGAAAAAAAAGAACAGCTGGGCTTGAATTTTAAAATGGAAACAAAAGTAATACAAATAGCTTAATTGAAACTAGAATTGTAAGTAATACTTGTAAAAGACAAAAACTAGGGTGTTGATTGTTTCTAGTTTTTGAAATGATTTTTGCTTTTCTAAAATCGATTTTTATTCTATCCAGATTTAAGTAAAATAGATTCTCTATTTTTTTAAGGAAAATTGGATTGTAACCTTTTCACTATTTTATACATAAAACCAAAATCTTGTTTCATTGATTTTTCCCTGATATTACTACCAGATTCATTTTGTTGGAAAATAAATTATTTATTTATATATAATAATTACATCTACTGTTTTATAAAACACATGAATAAAATCTCATAAATAATAATTTCTTCACAAATGAAAATTTAGAGGTTTTTTAAGATAAGTTTATTTCATAATATTTAAAAATGTACAATAAACATTACGAAAAATTAATTCAATTTGTTAGTTATAACCATTTATACACTGAAAACTTTTTTTATTAAAAAATTTACCTATTAATTATTATTTTAATATTTGAAAAAGATAGTTTTAAAATTTTAAAATATATGAATTATTTTATTTGTTTAAACAAAAAATAAATATTAATTGTGCACTATTTTATATTTGTAAAATCAATAGTAAATTAAAACCTAACTATTGATATTTTATAATATTTGATTTACATGAAATAGATAGAAGGACTTTGATATGAAAATGCATTTAGTGGGATTTAAGATATATTTAAAAAATTAATTTAAGGAAAATAAATAGATGTTATTTAATGTGGTAATTTTTATTGTTTATTATTTTCCTAGTAAATATTATTTTATTATTAATAAATATTTTCATTAACTTTTATTTTAAATAGCTTAAATATGCTCAAAAGCTAAATATTAAATTACCATTCAAGTTTTTCTAAAAACTAGAAAGCTACAGAAAACAAAAATCTAAAATTTTAAACTAAAAGCTAAAATCTAAAAAAAAACAAAAGCTAAAAATTAAAATTAAAAATCAGGTAAAGTGGTAAACAATCAGGATCTAGAATTGTCCACTGTTAGGAGTGAAGTTTAACAACTACAAGAATGCCCTTTTTTGGAAAAAAAAAAGTTTAACAACTACAAACAAAAAAATTAAAAGAAAACCGGTCACGTGTAAGACAAATTTTCACAAAGTTATTTATGAAGTCCACGCAACAAGAATTTATGGAAGGAAGTAAGGAAGAGTACGGGTGTACATATATACTAGTATTATTTATTTTTGGGGGCAAAATCTATCCATAATTAAAGAAGAGTTCATTTACCAAAAACTGGTATAAATACAGTGAATGTGGATACAGATGCGGATGCATGCGAAAGAACGTGATTGTAGTTTGAAACGTTACTTTCTCAAATTTTCAATAAATAACGATTTAGAAAAAACTATTTATTTCAAATTGGATGTTATTTTAGGATTTCAACGTAAAATTTATTAATTTTGTATGTTATATAATACTTTTATATTCTATAATTTATTTTTATTAGTTAAATTGTGATTAGATAGATAACTTAATAATTAATGTGTTGTTTAGAAAAACTACAAAACTAAATTTTCCACAAATCTAAACATTAGTAAGTAATAAAATGAAAAGAAAGTATTTAAATTTTATATAATCAATGAAGCTATATACTAAAAACAAGTGCATCTACATAATATTTTTATAGAAATAACTACTTGTCTTTAGCAAAAAAAAAGAAATAACTACTTGTCTTGAGTTTTATATGCAGGTCTAGAAACTAGCCTTCACCACCAAAGAAATAACTTATTAGGAATATATATCTCACATCTGGAATTCTAAGGGACATTAAGTAATATATAGAAGGTTAGGGCCAATCTACTAATCACCAATTGGTTTTAAGTTGGAAGCCCATAATTAAACCCGAATCTAATATGGCTCGCATGTTGTTGATGTTCTGTTCAGCTCTAATAATTCTGGAATACACGATGTTTAGATCATGAAGAGGGTCTTCATCTATGATTTGAGATCGTATAGCATTGAATCTCACTTCATCGAGACCAAAAAGAAACTTATGCACTTTAGCATCTTCGCGTTCTTTTTCAAGACCTGCAGCAGCAGCACACATACAAGACACGGAAGGCTTGAAGTTCTGAATTTCTTCCCATAGCTTGGAAAGACGGCTGTAGTAGTCAAGAACAGATTGACCATTCTGTTTGCCGTTAGTGATTTCATCCTCAAGGAGGTGCTTGCGGACGACATTCTTGACTGAGAAGCGTTGCTTGAGAGACTCCCAAAGTTTCGAAGCATCTGCAACGTGAGATACAGTTGATCGAACTTGGGGATTGATTGACGTACGGATCCAGCCAACTATCATTGAATTTATAGATGTCCAGCGAGCAAGATCAGGGTTAGACGTCGGCTTAATGATTGAGCCATCGATAAACCCGATCTTTTGTTTTGCTTGGAGAGAGTTCCAAAGCTCGGTAGCCCACTCAGAGTAATTATCTCCTTTGAGAAGAACTGGTGTAATTAGGGCACCTGGATTGTCGGAGTGGTGTAGAACGTACTGAGAGTCTGATGCAGAACTCTCCATAGTAGAAGAAGTAGAGGAACTCGATGATGAAGGCATGAAGGATGATCAAATTGATTTCTATGTAGTAGTATTTTGTAAATAAGGAAGCGGAAGCAAAGAAAGATCAAGGATCGTATCTTAGCTCTGATACCATAAAATAGAATGTAAACCGTGTCTTATTCAAGTACGAGATGTCGTTTATATACAAAGATGATTTCCTAAACATGATAAGGACTACAGACAATCATAATATAAGTAGTTATCTTTATCTCCAAGGTACGTCCTTATCTCTATATAACTACTTGTCTTTAAACTATATGATTCATCTTCAGGGCTCCAAAGCGAAGAAGAAACTAGCCTTCACCACCAAACCTTCCAATCGTCGACAACTCGACATCGATCATTCGAGAGCTTTTTTATTTCTCAACGAGTTCATAATATGGACCTTAGGTAAAAAAGAAACAAATTTGTCCAAATTGTCACTATATTGTGACTGGGTCTAGTTCCACATCATTTGCAAAAGAAAATTTCAAACCAAATGCCACGACAAAATTCGTAACAAAAATGATGGTATCTATTTCGCCTTTTTAACTCCTTTGTAGTCAATTCCCTACAAACTGTGGCCGAATTTTTGACAGTAAATTGCTAAAGGTTCATAAGTAACGAACATTAAATAATCATACAAACAATGCCAAATTATTATACAGGAAGCGTCAATTGGTATATGGCATCCTGCTTCTTGTAACAGATATGAGAAGAAAAACAAACATATATGAGGAGAAAATCAACTCTGATCACTTAGCTCCTTTGCAATCTCGACTTTGCAACCAGCCGGAAACATAAGCATATACCTTCGAAGCACTCTAGTTTTCGGGTCCAAGGACCACCTGACCCAAAAGTATATATAAAAAAAAAATCAGATATAAAAATCTTATGAAAAGTATAGCAACTAATAAATTAGATAACCTGAATCTAGACAAATGATGGAGAAACACAGCGATTATACACTTCGCAAACTCAGACCCTACGCAAAGTGTGGCTCCAGCTCCAAACGGAATGTAATCCTTGGACAATGTACCGTGTAAATCTTTCCCCTGCAATTATTACCAGCAAAACAAATTTTATACTTTAAACCATGTTTTTCGTTATGCGGCTTATGCCATGTGTGTGTGCGCCTATTACCTTCCATCTCCATGGATTAAATTTGAGTGGATCCTCATACTTTTCTTCATCGAAATGAACTAAAGGAATACCAAAAAAAAACCATCCAGCTGGTACTGTATAACCTGCGCAATTCGGTGTTCACTAAATCATGAGACAACTTTGTATGTGTTAGAGTTAACAATCAGGCACCAAAGCAAACCAAAAGCACTTCTTTGTTAATTGATAGAACGAAAAAAATAAAATCTCATTAGTTAAGGGATGATGTTCTGTAAAGGGAAGATATATATATATATATATATATATATATATATATATATATAATATGATATAGACCTCGATCTAGAGAATGTACGTACGGTCTAAAAATGTATAGGCTTAGAGGCTCTTTTTTTTTTATTGTTTAAAGGCTTAGAGGTTCAACCTCCTCCTAGTCACAAAAAAAAGAACGAATAGAGTCTGAAAAGCATTAAATTCACCCAAAGATAGAACTTATTCGTATAAATTGATAACCATTGACCAAGCTGTTAAACCTCCAAAAATGAAAGTAATCTAAGAAAAAAATATAAAGAAATATAAAGTCCTGAATAATTTCTTAAAGCGAACAAACGGAAACTCCTGACTGAAAAGAAACATAAAATGTGTTCATGTTTATGCTTATATGGTATCGTTAGATGTGATGAGTAGCAAATTATTATGCAACATAAAATGATTAACCAACCTCCAACTCGAGCGTCTTCAGTGGGTATTCTATGTACCGTAGGTTGTGCACTAGTAAACCGAAGCGTCTCTTTGATAACCTGAAAACACACAGTAGTCCATTTTCTTTACTTGCTAGTAACGTTTGTATGTATTATGCAATGTCTGCGACCTGTTACACTCACCATGTGAGTGAAAGTCATAGACGTGTATTCCTCCCATGTTAGGCCTGCCTGATTATCACCCTGGTTTTCAATCACGGCATCGTGCTCTCTCTGCAATGGTTTGGATGATAAACATGTATATTATAAACATGTATATTACGTACATGAGATCAAAGAAGAAGTATTTGTAAGTTATTTCTTTGTTTTTATAGATATTTTATAAATTTTAGATAAAAACCTTTAGTTCTTCCATGACATCCGGGTGGTCGGCAACGAGCTTCACAGTTGCTGCTAAAATTCCGTGAGTGGTCTCTTGAGAGAGTATGAAAAAGGTGAATATCAAATTGACGGCTCTATCAATGTCCAAAGCCGCACCATCTTTCTTCATCTCATCGAATAAAATGTCCAGGAAATCTCCCAGTCCTTCCTTTGACGCATTCTTCTTCTGAATCACGCTCTTTAGCAGCTTTGTCACCTTACTCCGAGCCTATTCAAAATCATATTTTAATGAATATATATTCACGGAAAGAAGATGAAATGAAGTAGCACGTGGCTTGCTTTTTTCTCATGTATTAATATGAAACAATAAGATGATGAGATGAAGCCATATTCACCTTCACGAATCGATAAACAGTCGTTCCAGGAACACTGTAAGAGAAACTAAACCAATTTGTTCGGAAAGCAGTCCAACAAAGTCCTAGTTCTCTGATAGCCTCATATTCCATTTCACCAATCACTTTCTTCACGATTAGGTCTACCACCATCTTCAAGTTATATAATGATCAGGACAAACATAGATAGTTTAGAATCAGTTAATTATGATATAAACACATATCAATGGTTATTTTATACGTAACATTAACCTAGTGTGATCAATGATCTTAAATTGGTGTTTAAGATTTGAACATATATATAACCACTAAGTGACCTTGGTTGCTGCTTCTTTGATGTCAAAAGAACTGCTTATTGCTTTGTCATCCATTTCGAAGTAGTTGCGAGACAAAACATACATGTCTTGAATCAAATTGGTTTTTAAGTTCTCTGGGCCGACAAATCTAGAAGTAAGGTTTCGGACATATTTATCAATCTCCTTCCTCTGGAGGAAGTCGCTGTTTTCCCCAAAGAGCCGCCGTAAGCTCTCAGTGGCGCCTAACTGGGTACTTGACTTTGCCATCTCCATATTCACTTCATGATCAGTTGAGATTATAACTTTGGCCCCAAATAGACTTGTCCGAAACACTTTTTTTTTTTTTGGTAGGCGACAGGGGACAAAGGTCCCCTATCATTTATTCAAATCCAAACCTATTACAAATAAACTTGTCGGGACCTAGCAATCCCATAAACATCATCCAACAGGATGGAAGCAACATGCTCCGGAACCAACTCAAAATAATGAACACCAAAAGATAAAGAATACGCATAGTTGGCTAATTCATCTGCTAGACAATTAGCTTCCCTATACATATGCGAAATTTTGACTAACCAGTCTCTCGAAATAAAGCCATAGCACAAGCGTACTAGGAATGACAGGGGATGAGCATCATGAATCCCTGTTTTAAGAAACCCCACCACAGTTGCAGAATCAACCTCCACCTCTAGCATCCGTATCCCATTTTCCTATGCTATAGCGAAGCCGTAATAGACACCCCACAGTTCTGCTAATGTAGCTGAGCAGATAC
>NC_027754.1:39686611-39709838 GCF_000695525.1 Brassica oleracea var. oleracea | reverse complement strand
GAAATTCCGACGGAATTCCGACGCCAACGGCTAGTCCGTCGGAATTTTCTCGGAATTATGTAAAATCCTCAAACGGCTCTCCAACGGTTCTAATATTTCCTCGGAATTCATCGGTTTTTTTCGAGGAAAATATATTTCCTCGGAATTTCCTCGGAATATTCCGACGGATTGATATTTCCTCGGAATTCCGTCGGTTTATTCCGAGGAAACCAAATTTTGTGTTTCCTCGGAATTTCCTCGGAAATTCCTCGGGATATTCCGAGGATTTCATTTTCCGTCGGAATGTCCGTCAGAATATCGCTGTTTTCTTGTAGTGTCCCTTCTACTGACATTGTCCCTACACTTCAAAGAAACATTGTTGAATAGAATCAACATAGTTATCATACCAATAGTAAAACCTTCACAAAAAAATGTGATACAAGAAACAAAGATATGAGAATTCCATTACCAAACAAAGCCAAAAATCTCTAATCAGTGTTGCCCCCCAAAAGATGCTTTCCATAGAAGAACCAACATAGCACAAGCATGCATGGGTACAGAATGAAAAAGAGGGACCCGAGAAATTTAATCTTACTACCTTGTGAAGACTGAGAGAAAGCAGACATGGGGATGAAATCCTTAGACACATCCAAGCCAAAACGTTTGGGAACGTTTCCAGATTCAGCTCGAGTTAGTTCCATTACGACCTGCTTAGTCAAAAGGCAAAAGAATCACATGTTTTATTATACCAAAAGAAACCTCGCAGTTTATTAAACGCAAAAGTAATGTTTCTTTACAAGAGAATCAAGAAACCTAGAAGACAGCATTCAAGAGACAACAGAGAAAATCTCTACCTGATAGCATAAACAAAAAAAAAAAACCTAAATGCAAAAAGAGGAAAAGGAAGGAAAAGAAGAATGACTTTGGTTTCTTCTTCGTCCACGATCGCGAGAGGATCGATGGAGAGGATGACTTTGGCAACAGGAAGGTATGGATCTTCTTCGAAAGGAAGAGGTTCGAAAGAAGGAGCAATGAGAGAAGGGCATTTCATTAGCCACACTGATCTCTCTGCAAACTCTGTTTCCAAATCTTGACTCCCATTATTATTATTATTTGCCGCAGTTTCTTCCATTGTCATGCAGGAAACAGAGAGAAAGAGGAGAAGAGAGACGATGGTAACATAGTTTCGCAATTCATTTCTTGAGGCAATACAAATTTTGAAGGAGAGAATTTATTGAACCTAAACCGAAATAGACCAATCCTTAACGCTAAATAATCATGTCCTCCGAGCCAAACATAAACCCATATCCATACCAAACTCGGTTTATTCAAATCTTGCTATTCGAATAAACCAAATTAGTTTCATCTGATAAGTGGCGCCGTATGATATTTATACTAACCGGTGTAACCGCCAAAAAATTGAAAATAAAACGAACCAAACCGACATTTACTAAACCTAACGCAAACATACGAACCCATACCAAACTCGGTTTGTTCTTTTTGAAACACAAACTCGGTTTGTTCAATCAAAGACAAATCTCACTTTTTTCTATAAACCAATTAGTCATCTGATCGAAGATCGCTCTTAACTATACCGACCGGTTTAATATTGACACTCTCAAAACGAACCAAACTCTATCTCTGTGGATAAGCTCTTCTTCTTCTTCTTCTACTTCCCACTGTCAAAACCTCAATTCAATTGCAAAAGGCTCTCAGCGAAAGGTAGTCTCACTCCTCCTCTCTACTCCTAATCATCATCTCAATTACCCTCTCTCTCCTAATAATAAAAAAATAATCTTTTATTATTTGTTTGTTGTTATTAGCGTCGATGGAGGTGGTGACAAGCACCAGCAGCAGCAGCATGAGCATCAAGCGCTTCCTCAAGGAGAAAGGCTTCGACGAGCAGAGCATCGACAAGATGCTCACAAAATGCAAACACCTAGAAAACGCCCAAACCGACGTCGCATCGCAGAACTGGGACTACTTAACCAACACCGTCGGGATACAAGACCGTAAGCTCCCTTACATCGTCTCCCGCTGCCCCAAGATCCTCACTTTACGCCTCCACGAGCGTCTCGTCCCCATGTTCGAGTGCCTCTCCTCCCTCGGAAGAAACCCGCGTGAAGTCACCTCGGCCATCACCAAGTTCCCTCCCATTCTCGCTCACAGCCTCGAGGAGAAGCTCTGCCCTCTCCTCGCCTTCTTCCAAGCGCTGGGAGTCCCTGAGTCCCACCTCGGGAAGATACTCCTTTTCAACCCGAGGCTTATCAGCTACGGGATCGAGACCAAGCTTGCTGTTATAGTCAGCTTTCTCGCTAGCATTGGCCTTGATAAAGATAGTGGTGTGATCGGTCAGGTTCTGGTTAAGCACCCTTTTCTCATGGGTTACAGCGTCGAGAAACGGCTGCGTCCTACGACCGAGTTCTTGAAATCGTGTGTTGGTTTGAGTGACGATGGGGTTGTGTCTGTGTTTGTGAACCACCCGCAAGTTGTGTGCAGGGACGTTGGTAAGATACTCAGACCGAACTATGAGTATTTGAAGGAGTGTGGGTTTGGTGATGCGCAGATTGCGAGTATGGTGGCTGGTTACCCTCCTGTTTTGATAAAGAGTGTTGGGAACTCGCTAAGGCCTAGGATCAGGTTCCTGGTGGATGTGATGGGGAGAGGGTTGGATGAGGTGGCTAGTTATCCTCAGTTTTTTCAGCATGGGTTGAAGAAGAAGGTGGAATCGAGGTATAAAGTTGTTAAGAAGAGTGATGTTGACTGCAGCCTTAGAGATATGTTGGACTGTAACAATAAGAAGTTCCATGAAAAGTTTGGCGTTTTAAGAGTTTAAAAAGTGATCTTCTTCTAGTTTTGCTTCTTCATCAGTCTCTCTTTCTCTTTGTAAGCTATATTCGCTTTTGCTTCACCAATCCTGTTAGTTATTATGTATCATTGATTCTATATTGTTATTTGCATTTTTTCTATCATGGGTTAAGATAGAACAGCCAAACCACACTGGGGTTGATCAAGTGCATATCGATAGAGGGTGTTGTCCCCCTTGTGAAAGAACCTTTCTTTCTTATTACAGTCAAGGTCAGCAGTTACATTTGAAGCAACTAACTAGCTAGCCTTTATTATAGAAATCAAAATTTATTATTTCTAAAACATGAAAGAGACATTGTGTGTGTGTGAGAGAGAGAGAGAGAGAGAGAGTTCCTCCTACTCCTGGGGGACAATCTTGTACTCAACCTTCAGCTCATAAGTTCCTTTAATCTTCTTCCCTTCTCCTGACAGTTTTCATATAAGAAATATCATTGAAGAGAACAGAATCAACACAGTTATCAAAGTAAAGTAAGGTTTCATTTGTTTGGGTTTGCAGATAAACATACCATTGCTCTAAACATTCATACAATGATCAGAAGCAACGAAATGAGAATGGGCATTATTCAACAAAGTCAAATCTATCCAACAAAGAGGGACATGAGAGAGACTGAGAGAGTATTCTAAGTCTCCTTACCATGTGAAGAAGACTCACTGAAGACAAACATGGGGATGCAATCTGTAGACATTTCCAAAGCATAACGTTTTGGAGTGTTTCCAAACTCTTCTCGCGTTAGTTCCATTGCAACCTGCTTAGACAAAAACAACCACAATGTTTCATTACACACAAAAACAAACTCTGATCAATGTAAGAACCCACACGACATATCCAAACTCAGCAAAAACGAGACACACGCATGCAGATAGAAGATGCAAAAGATGATAGAAAGGGAGAAAAGATGATGACTTTGGTTTCATCGTCTACAGAAGCGAGAGGGTCTATGGAGAGTATGAGTTTGGCTACAGGAAGGAACGGATCGTCCGGTAAAGGAAGAGACTTTTGAGAGGAAGCGGCCAGAGAAGGGCATTTCATCAGCCACATTGATCTCTCTGTTAACTCCGTTTCCAAACCGCATGGGTTCTCATTCTCCTTGGCCGCAGACTCTCCCATCTTCATGCAGAGTGAAGAGTAGTTTAAAGCGCATTTTTATATTACTACGTTACACACTAACCCTGAGGCTTATTAACTAATCTCATTATATTCATAATCTCTCATAAAAGGAGAGGAACATGTGTCAATAAAGCTAAAGCCTTTCTGAAAGTTGATTAGTAAAATCCAAACGAGAAAAGAAGCTAGTTTTGTTTCTGATATACACAACGATTGCAGAACATTCATAGAAAGAGAAGATGTTAATTGTCTGTGGATCACAAGCATGGCCGCTTGGTTCTTCTCTCTGCTAACTTGTTCACTGCATTTCGCTTGTTAGAAACCTCATTGTTTTGTTTTGTCCCTCTACATTCTCCAGTCTTTATTTTCTCTTCTTTCTTCTTGTTCGTTGCATTCTCCAACGCATCCTTCACAAGAAACTTTAGCCTCCACAGTGTTGGTTCGTCCTGCATACAAGACCACTTTAGCTTAAGAAAAGAAAAAAAGTAAGGGTGTCTTTCGACCAGAGAAGCACTAATAAGTAAAGAGGTTTTACCAGTACGTCCATCTCAATTGTCACTTCTTCTGCTCTAGTTTGAAATCTAGGATCAGCCTGAGCAACGATACCCAACACCTTCTGTAGCTCATCCGTTGACAGTTTCAATAATGCAAAACCAATATTACGTTTCTCCTCACTTGTAATTTTCCTGATAAAAATCACTCATCCGTCTAAGCATATATAATGATACATTGACCAGAGGGAAACCAAAACTATGTATTAAGAGTGATTAGGCCAACCTGCATCTTCCCACAACTACATTCCTTAGCTTCTCCAGCTCGTCATTAACATTGCAAATCTAGACAGCCACGTATCAAACAGTTTTAATCAGTTGAAACATTTTAAAGGTTTATAATACAAAAGGAAAAACAAGAACCTCATTGCTCAAATCTCTAGTTGTTTTGGTATGAGATGCTTCTTTTGCTAGCAGCGCCTCCATTGCCGCTTGCTTCTCCTCTTCCTCCCGTATTTTCTCCTGTAACCAACAACAGTGGTGCTAAGGTCCATCAAGAATACACTGTGAGAGAGAGAAAACAAACATATAAACCAATCAATCAACCCATTTACCTCTTCTAGAACCTTAGGAAGAAAGTGTGCCCATTTCTCCTCAAACTTTTGCAGTAATGTTTTGGCCATAGAGTAGACATCACTAGCTTCTTCATTATACTTCATTGCGTTCTCAAAGACTAGCCGCATATCAGCGTAGGTTTGCATTACATGTTTGTACCCGGTACCATCTTTAGCATCCATCTGATTCTTTATCGTGCTGAAGTCCATGGGCTCATCAATAACCTACAACAATCCGGTTAAAACAGAGTGGTTGTATGTTAATATGTTGAGAGAGCTGAGAAGGAGAACACGGTTACCTCATAGTAGTCATCAAGACCAAGACTTTCTACATCGACAGGGTGCATAAAAGGCCATGCGCACTTGTGCTGAGTAATCTGAGAAAATCAAATGATAATGATGATTCAAACTCTTCCTCCTGAAGACATAAACACCAAGAATAGACCAGTACCTGACGGAAGATTGTTCCGAACTGACGCATGAGGTCGTGCATTCTCTTTGCAGCAACGGCCTCTCTACGAGCAGCCTCTTGTTGGACCTTCCTGATCCCAACAACATGTCTAGAGGCAGAGTTTGAGAGGGCAATGGTCGAGTAAAAGTTTTCTACTTCTGTCAGTTTATGCTCAAGCTGCAAGTAGAACCAATTAAGACATCCATTAAATCAAAGATAATAAGTTAAAAGCAAAACTCCAAAAACAGAGCGAGAAAGAAGAATGACATAACAAGAAGAAACAAGGAATAAAAGGTTTAAAGGAGAAAACTTTATTTACCGAATCAACCCATTGTACAACCTCTTCGACTCTCTGCTTGATGCTTTCGGCCTCGACAGGGATAATCTTGGATTCTCCGGCGGGTATATGACCTGATTCCGGCACTGATTCAGTCATTGTTCACAGGTTCTCTCAGAACCGAAAAAGATAATCCCCAAATAAAAAGAAATTTATTGGAAAAGAAAAAGGAAAACATACTTTATGGCGGCGAAAAAAGGAAAAAGAGGGGGCATTCCGAGAATTGAACTCGGGACCTCTCGCACCCTAAGCGAGAATCATACCACTAGACCAAATGCCCTTGTTTGGTTTCGGTATTATATAATAAAAAGAATAATCATTCTTATTTCTTAACAGTCTAAAAGAAATTTCTCAGACGGAAAAACACATTCGTCATATAAACTAATTTGCCTATGACCAAATAGTTGATTATTAGACCATAAGAAAGTGGATTTTACCTCAAGAGCAAAAACTGAACGTACTAAATACCAATGACCATTTAAGATTTTTGTTCCAAGAGAGTCAAAGTAATGTAAGACTCAGAGAGTCAGAGGGTCGTTTTAGTAAAGATAAAATAATAAAGGGACTAAATTAGAGACAGAGGGAAATGAAAGGGCCTGTAAGGGTTTTTAAGATTCTAGGGCTCTTGCCTTTCTTCATTGGTCGGGTCAAAATGACGACGTTTTAGATCTTCTTTTATCAATTGCATCAGTGTGTGTTTTGGGCGAAATCGAGAAAAATGAGCGGAGCAGGCAAGAAAGTGGCGGATGTGGCATTCAAAGCGTCGAGGACTATAGATTGGGAAGGGATGGCTAAGGTCCTCGTCACCGATGAGGCTCGCAGAGAGTTCTCTAACCTCCGTCGCGCTTTCGACGAGGTCAACACGCAGCTCCAGACCAAGTTCAGCCAGGTTCTCTCTCCCGATTCTCTTGATTGATCTGTATTGTTTCCCCAAATCATCTAATCCTTAGAATCGTAGATTCGAATCTGGATCAAGTGATCTTGTTGTTATCCACATCCTACGGTTTGTTTCATCTTCACTGATTATATTTTGTTGCAGGAGCCTGAACCTATTGATTGGGATTTCTACAGAAAGGGTATTGGATCCGGCATTGTTGACTTGTACAAGGAAGCTTATGACAGTAAGTTCTTCTGCTTTTAATCTTTTTTGTTGATTAGAACCTCTCTCTATAGGCTGGCCTATAGTATACACTTACCAACTCGTTTCAACTAGTTTTCATGTATATTTGTATTGTGGCTCTCAAACCTGACTAAAGTATTTTTAAAGACATCTGCTCTATATCGGTCGGGGGTGGGGGGCTGAATGTTTTTGTAATTGTTGGAGCTATGGAGATATACCAAAACGAACTTTTGTCTGCTCTTTCTGGTTTGGTGCAGGCGTTGAGATTCCCAAGTACGTGGACAATGTTACCCCTGAATACAAGCCTAAGTTTGATGCTTTGGTGAGCTTTCAGAAGCTTCCTTTCCTTCTTTTACAATGTTTTTTTTTTGAAAAGGGTGTTTTCATCTTTTACTTGGTCGTTTCCTTTGTGCCACGTTCCTTTCTTTATATAGTTGGTGGAGCTGAAAGAAGCAGAACAGAAGTCGCTCAAGGAGTCTGAACGGCTGGAGAAAGAAATTGTTGATGTCCAGGAGATAAGCGTAAGTACCCTCCCAATAACAAGTTTATCTTACAAAAAGTTCCATCCGATGTATATTTTTGTTTAACTCTGATGTATAATCTCATCTGTCTTTACGTGTGTGTGTGTGTGTGGTTGGCGTAATCAGAAAAAGCTCAGCACGATGACTGCAGATGAGTACTTTGAGAAGCACCCAGAACTCAAAAAGAAGTTTGATGACGAAATCCGTAACGACTACTGGGGATACTGATCCTCATCATGTTTCTTGCATCTCCGGCTTGGAAATGAAACTATCCTTCTCTTTTTTTCTTGTACTGTTATTTCTTAAATAAGTATACTCCACTGTTGAGATCTTCATTGGAAATCCAATGAAACAGTGATGATCAAAGTATCTGGTTATAGTTTATCGATTTCATAGATAAGGGTGACTCTTTTCATTTCATATCTCACCTGAAAAAGTGTATCCCTGGTCAACTCCGGTATTAAGGACACTGCTATGTGCTTGATGAGGTTTCTTGATTAATCAACATAAAAAATACTTTGCAAGCTCTTGGTGGAAGGATTTAATGAAATATCATCTCTTAAGACTGCAAGAGCTAGAAAGCTTTCGAGTAGGGGAAAAAACAAACAGTGTTTCAAGAAAGAAACAACTGAATAGAACAAAAACAAAAACATATAAAAGACGATATAATTAGGTTTCCAGATACATGATGCTCTCAATATCATCCCAAAAAGTCGTCTGCATAAACGTGCTTCCCCAAAACCTATCAACTATTCTCATTCCACTAATGAGTCTTGTTATCTTGCACCTCTCCAAATCATAAATGACACAGCGTGGATTATGCCGATTGATTTCTTCCGGTTTCAGACAAATTTCACTGCTGTGACTTGTGGGTTGTATCAGCAACCTGCTGGCCATGGACAGTGTGCGCGTTTCGAAAATAGGCAAAACAAAAGACTTCTTGTCCGACCATCCACTCTTGCCCGCATCCTGTACAAACCATAAATCTATGCTACCATTAATCATAATGCTTGAATATTCAAACACAGCTAGTTTGCCTTTGTAGTTCATGAGATTCATGGTACGGGCGTCCCATACAATGCCAGTCTCAACAGGCAGTTCGATCAAAGTGAACTCCTCATATCTCATGTCAAAACTCATGACCACACATCTATTTTTGTCAACCCAAGCTCCATAATACAAAACACCGTTGATGGAGATACCATGCATGTAAGGACAATGAGGAGGGGGAGGAATGGTGCTTCGGGTGCTTCTCCATGAAGCTCCATGACCAAGTACCAACACCTGATGCTCAGATCTCACTACTTTCTCTTCCTCGCTCACCTCCCAGACTGTACTAAGCACTTTGTATTCATCATGAACAGGTTCGTGCCCAAAGTAGCTCCAAATATTCTCATTATTTTCAGGCACAATTCTTGATGTTATAATGGGCAAGGTCACACGTTGCATGGTGGTAAGGTTACATATTCGAACACTTCTCAGAAGTCTGACACATAGCAAGCCGCGAAGAGCGCTGTCAAAGCAGCCTCCTATTCTCGGCATGGTAAGATCTTGGTCGAGGTCATACATGGGGGCAGGGTAGAAAGGTGATATGAGAGGGACAGGGTCATGAGACGATGAGATCAACGCATACTTATACGGCTCGTCAGAGTCCACAAAAGACATGAGCATACGGCTTCTTTGAACCGACGATGATGAATATTTAAGGAAACGATTGGTAAGATATCGGGAAGTGATAAGGGAATGCCAGAGCCTTGACACACACTTGAACCTCATCAGCGATTTGGCCGGCAATCTCGGTATGATCTCCATCAATAGCTCATCCAGGAGGTTCCATGCAGGTTTCACGACAGTCTTGCTTCTCTTTCTGTCTCTGGCGGCTGCTAGGCGAAACGAAAAACTCATTGTACTTTTGTATGTCAACTCCAAATCTCTGTGCCTCTTCTTATACACATTAGTTTCTAATTTGTGTAGGAATAGTTTTTTACTTTTTTTTATCACGAGATGTATATTTCCTTTTTTTATTTTTTACAACTATTTTATTTATATAAAATATAAAATTACACATAAAATAATAAATATAAAACATAAATCCAAAACTAAAAGATAAAATTACATGGAATAAAATTTGAAGTAGCTTTCTTATGAAGCTCTTACTGCAGTGTTCATGTTTGGTTTAACTATTTGAATTTTATTTTTATTTAGATTTTGTTAATTTTTTAATAAAGATTACGTTAATTTTAATAAAAAAAAATTTATATTATATTCACAGATTGTATTTATTCTGAATAATGAAAACTCTAAAGAAAAAAAATTCAACTTACACAAAAAAATTCAACTTACACAAAAAAAACCAACTTACACAAAAATCCATTTTAATTATTATTTTTGAAAAGTCAACATTATTTTTTTAATGGTTGACTTTTTGTGTATGTATAACAGAATGATCAACAAATAATGAGGTTTAAAATTGATAATTTTAGAAAATAGAAGGTTAAAATATATTAAATGAAAGTTTATGCTTTTTATTCGTTTAGAAAAGCTTAAATATTAGCGGTTTTTTCTCTTTTGGATCAGAAAAATATAATTGCTTTTACTTACTTCTAAAAGTGAGAAAACCATTAAAAGGTAATATCTTTCTAAACGAAACAAAAAAAAAACTGAACTTTTGGTTAGTTTAACTTTCAATTTTTAAAATTATCCATTTTGACCTTATTTTTGATGAATATGTAATTTTTGATAAAAAAAAAATTCAACCCCTAAATCAATTTAACACTAACTTTTCATGTATTTTAAACAGTGTGTCAACAAACAAAAAGATTTAAAATGTATTTTTTTTAAGTTAGAGACTAAACTGGCATAAATAAAAATTGGAGATTATTTTGGTTTTTCTGTAAGTTGAAGTTTTTTTACAGTTTTCCCTATCTAAAATAAATTATTTATTAAATAAAATATAAGTAAATTTTTTTTGAAACTAAAATTTATTATTAAAATTTAATCTAAAATAAAAATCAAATTAAAAATAGCTAAACCAAATAATTATCAGCTAATTTATTTATCAATTTTATGAATCAACCATCAATTGCTCAACTTATACACTTTCTACTTCACCAAGAGTGTCATTTTGACATTCTTTTCTTGTCAAACAAAAAATATCATTTCAAAATTTCAATACAATTTATACTTAATTTACGTTTAATATTATTTACAAAATACATTGATCTTATAAATAATGTTATTTATCTCTAATTATATTGGTTAAATATATATGTAACTAATAAATGCATAAATATATTTCAATTATTTTTAATATGTGTGAAAATTTTAAAATGACTGTATTTGTGAAACAGAAAAAGTATACTTTATCTTGCTTAAACACGAATAAGCTTAATAATTTAGAAATTTGATTAATCGTTTTTCTCTGATTAATAAATTTATTTAAAATTTTAGTTATGTAACTATTCGACAAATTTTGACTTGATTATTATTGTCTAGATTTTGTATTTGGTAAGACACATTTATAAATAATTTTCACAAAATATACATTTGTACAAAATTTATATATATATATACATACATATTATTCGTTATTGATGTGGAATTATTTCTATATTTGTAGTCATATTACTGTTTTCTATAGCTCAGGTACACATGTGTACACAATAGTTATATAAAATCACAAACTTTGTCAAGAGTTTAACTATTTACAAAGCAAACTAAATACTATAAAAATAATAATATCTTATGTCACTCAAACAAAAATATAAGTAAATAATATTTAAAAATATTTACAATAGTATCATATAAGTTTATATGCATAAAAATATACGTATACATTTATAAATACAGTCTATGAATTTGTAAATGCAAATAAGCAAATAATTAAATGGTGATAAACTTAAGAAGGGGTAATTTTATAAAGTAATTAACATATGTAAGAAAAATGGCACATTGTTTATTATATTTTAAAGAAATTTTGATAAAAATAAAAGTTATGCAATTTCATTATATTTTTCGTAACTATATAATTATTGTTACAAACAATACACAATTTATTAATATAAACATCATCCGTGCAGCGCGGGCGGGTGACGAAAAGAAGAAGAGAAAAAACAAAGTTTTCGAAAAAGTTACTAATTGTTGCATACTCATTCTTCATTCATCATCATCGATCGCTCTAGAGAGAAGAAAGATGGCGAACGTTGCGAACGACGGAATCATGGCTGAGGTGAATCGCATGTTGGAGGAGATGTATGGTCTTGTGTACTGTCTCAAAATGTATTTGTTATTCAGGTTTCGAGGATCATTAGAGAGCCACTCACTCTGGTCAACAACCACACTCGCTTCTGATGTGAGTAAGGTCACATAGACTTTCAGTTTCATGGTTGATCATTTCCATGATTGCAACTTTTGATTTTGTTGTGTGCTTGCTACTTACATCTTTCTAGACCTATTACATTTTGTGTAACATCATGATTCCTATTTTCCATAGAATTGTTTTTAGAAATGGAAACCCAAAGGAAAAATCAACTAAAACACTCATCTTTGAACGTAGAAGAGAAAATCGAACTCTATATTCGTAGGACGATTACACATAACAACTTTTTAGCACGTGACATATGTAGAAACTAATGCATAGTTTAGTTATTTGGTTTTCTTTATTATAATATACTTTTTCTACAAATAAAATCGGGAGTATTACGTTACAAAGTATTCTGATACCCAGCCGAGACCCATACTAATTAACATTCAACACACGTCAATCTCGTTTACTAGATTCAACCATTCTTAATAATTATATTATGCATATATATGCATATTAGTAAATATCACACCCAACGTTTATGATTACAGATATTTCTTTATTATTTCAAACCATCTGTAAAGTTAAACCTTTCTTCTAAGGACGAAATTTATGGAGCAACATAGAGCAAAAATAAAGTTACAAAAAAGAGCAAGAACATGAATCAAACCATCTGATACTGGAAGCAAGCCCGCATCAATCTCGTTTTGATGCCAGATATTAGCGATAATCTTGACTTATGACTACTTTAGGGTTTTCATTAAATTAAATAGAATAAAGTACATGAAAGCAAATTGTTCATCATGATCATACAACTTATTTCATTAGAAACATGAGAAAATGGAGAAACTATTTCATTTTTTTATGAAACAAGAGAAACTATTTCATATCACACCTGAAAAAGTGTATCCTGGTATACCGTGGTATATATTACATGAGGTTTCTGATGAAACAACCTGCATGAAAGATACTAATCCTACGTCAAGTGCAAGCTCTTGCTGAAAGGATTAATGAACATCTTTTAGCTTTCTAGGCGAAAAAGAGTACCTTGTTTCAAGAATGAAACGACTTGAATAAAACTAAACAAATAAATATAAGACGCAATATATATGATTATGTTTCCAAATACATGATGCTCCATCGTGATTGGAGAAGTTGAAGCACATCATCCCAAATATAGTTGAAGCACATGATGAGCTTCATCGTGATTGGAGAAGCCTCCACACTTTCGGCTTCTCACAGGGCCTAACACAGGTCAAGCTGTTTACATATGATTTTATTAAATTCTATTCACCTTATTATTTATAAAAGTACTAAATAAAAAATTAAAAATTAAAAATTAAGACAACTATAATTTTTTGTCTTTTCATTTTTAACTAGTTTTAAAATTTACGACACATACACTTTCACTACTTCCTTTACTTTTTAATTTTAAGTATCATGTGAAAAATATTTGTAAGAACAAATTTGTGGCAATTTTCTCTAAATTACTTGTATTAAACAAAACAGATGAAATATCCACAAGTATTCATAAATATTGCTAATATTCACATGTTAAAACTAAATATAATATTTTTAAAATAAAAAATTAGATATTCATAACATACTAAATAAATAAATCACAAATGTTAAAAAAAAATTTATAGTATTTATACTCCATACTAACCCCAAAATACAATAACACCAGCCAAATAAAATAAAAAAAGAAATTTGCTTAGATTTTAGTAAAATTCGTATAGACGAAAATATATATTTTTTGTGTATGAGAAAAAATATTAAAGGGCAATTCTCTTAAATATTATTTTTAAGTTTTTGTGAGAGAAATAATCATTAAAAAAAGATTAAAATAATATCTTTTTATTTTTAAAAATTTAAACTACATCCCTGGAGACTGCTTTTTTTTTTTGTCAAACCTGGAGACTTCGTCCTTTAACTTTAAAATGGCCATCTAGAGAATTTCTCAAAATTATCCTTTATATATTGAAGGAGAAGCATTGTAATAAATGTATTCACACTAAACTGGACACATGTCACGTATAAAAGCATTATAATAAATGCGTTCACACTAAAATAGACACATGTCACATGTAGAGAACTTTTCAGCCAAACTCCACATAAAAATATTCATACTATATATTTTACGTTTTTAATATAAAACTCACATGCATGGTTCTTCTTTACGTTATTTTTACTGTTTACGAATAGAGCGGGACAAATTATTCATAAATTTTGATTCGATTCATTATGCGTTTTGATTCTAACCGAAAAATCTGGATATCCGTTACTCTACGAAGCAAATCAAATACTAAAATGCAATATCCAAAAAAAAACAAATCACAAATATCAATATTTATAGGAACGTATATCCAATTTGATCCGTTATATGCATATACATATATTAAATAATTATATATTATAGTTTATATAAGTTTTACAATATTTTTTGTTTTTAAATAATTTCATTTTAAGAATTTTTTTTCATGTATTATTTTGAAAAAAATGTCATTTAATATTAATTAACAGTATCTTTATATATTTATCAACCATATTTATATACTTTTACATACACATATATGTGCACATTGACGTGAGCACCTTATAACTAAGTATTTACCACAACTGAAATATTTAATTTTTTGAAAGTTAAAATATTCTTTTTCTTAATGCTTCTTTCACTATCGACCAAATTGTAGTAAAATGATTTGTCTTAATAATTTTCTTTTTTTAACTATCATCTGTTTAGAAACTATAATATGAAACCATTGGTTCGACATCACGACTATCTAAGATTCATAACATGAAAACAAACAAATAATAGTAATTTTTGATTATCACAGAAAAGAAAAGAAAAACATCAAACATTTTAACCGAACAAACCAAATAAATATTGATTTAAAATGACAGTTATATTTTACGAGATTAAAAACCAAAAAACAACCTAAAACCGAATCGATATCCATATTAAACAGATTAATATTTTCGGCGGGTTATTACCTAATAGTATATTATTTCTTTTGGTCAAATAAGAAAATATATCTCTTATCCCCTCCTTCTCTTCCAATAGTCTCACAGTCCCCTCTAGAAACATGTCTTCAGCTTATTGTTCCTCTGCCGTGGCGGTTTCCGCCGCAGCTACCGTTTCCTCCGCCGCTACCTTTAACCCATTACTCTCCTTCCACTCAAATTTCAAACTCTTCTATCGCATCACACCAAAACCCTTCAAACTCGTCGCCAAATGCCCTACTCCTCCTCTCTTCCTCCATCTAAATACCCGTCGCCACCGCCTCTTCTGCGCCGCCGAAGACGAAATCCCGCCGTCATCCGGAGAAGAAGAGGACGAGGAAGAAGAAGAAAACGAAGAAGAAGACGCAGATGCGACGCAAGCGAGCGTTGAGGAAGGGAGGCTGTACGTTGGGAACTTGCCTTACACAATCACTTCTTCTGAGCTCTCCCAGCTTTTCGGAGAAGCTGGTAACGTCGTCGATGTTCAGGTTCGTCAGATTGTTGTTCCAAAGTGTCGAGCTTTATTGCAAGACTGTTCCAAAGTTTTGACCTTTGGTTGCAGATTGTGTACGATAAAGTCACTGACAGAAGCAGAGGGTTTGGATTCGTAACCATGGGAACCATTGAAGAAGCTAAAGAAGCGATTCAGATGTTCAACAGCTCTGTAAAGTTTCCATCCTTTCCCTTTTGATCATACAACGTTTTCTCATCTTCTGTGCGTGTATGTATGTAGCAAATCGGTGGTAGGACGGTGAAAGTGAACTTCCCGGAGGTGCCTAGAGGCGGAGAGAGGGAAGTGATGAGAACCAAGATTCGTGATAGTAACAGGAGTTATGTTGACAGTCCTCACAAGATCTATGCAGGGAACCTTGGTTGGAATCTAACCTCGCAAGGTCTTAAAGATGCGTTTGGAGATCAGCCTGGTGTGCTTGGTGCTAAAGTTATCTACGAAAGAAACAGTGGGAGGTCTAGAGGGTTTGGTTTCGTTTCTTTTGAGTCGGAAGAAAACCTTCAGTCTGCTCTGGGTGCTATGAATGGTGTGGTAAGGCTTTTACCTCTTCTAAGATTGGTTTGGTGAGTTGGGTTTGAGACTTAATAGTTTCTGGTTTTGGTTTTGGTTTGGGTTTTTAGGAAATTGAAGGACGAGCGCTGAGGCTAAACTTGGCTTCGGAGAGAGCCAGGGAGCCTCGTCCTTCTGTAGGAGAAGGAGAGACTGAAGAGGGCAGTCTAGAGAGAAGCGAGGTGGTTTCGAACATTAGTACATGAAGCGGCAAAAGCACGGTAGATTCCACTGAGGGCTAGAAAATGAAAAACTTTGCTGTCTTTCTATGAGTTATGACTATGCTGTTGTACTCTACTGATGCTAAAGAAGAAGATAATATAAGAGATAAAGAACAGGATAGTAGCTGTAATCTTATTCAGAAATGCTTGTTCCATTAAATGGTGTAATGTAAGATCTCTTTATCCCAGACTCTTAGTACTACTACTTATTATTAAAAAGAACAATCTATAAGAGTAACTGAACTATGTTCAAGGGAACATCCCATCTGTTTTATTCCTTGTTCGAAAACGCGGTTAACCCGGCGGTTATACGCTGCACGGGAACATACCGTGGCGATTATGCTAAATTCGGTTGATTGTACGAAACTGTTTCAAAACTTTAATTTTTTGGATATTTTGAAGTCCAGAATCCTTCAATATAGTGTAGATCTATAGCTTCAAGGTGTAAACAACAATTAAAAAGCAATAAATATTTAACGAAACTTTTTATTGCGGCTGATAAATATTGCAGAAACAGCTAACCCTTAATATTTGGGACAGAGGAAGACGATGAGAATATTATCATATTGCCACTCCTAAAAAAATAAAAAGCAAAAATGAAAAATTTCAGGCTTCGAACTCAGGACCTGATGTGAATGACTCACAAAAGCACCCACCAGACTACACGCAAAAATAATCGCCGATTAATCTTGGATTAATCTCCGCTTTTCCCATTACGCGCTAGGCCCAACCCGAGCGCACGCGTAACGCCTAGCGAGTTTTCGAACAAGGGTTTTATTTAATTCGACCAATTCTCATGTGATTAGAACTTAACTTGATCAGAGGGAAGACTCACAAAGTGTTTGCGGAAATGACTGAACTGACCTGTGAAGTTAACGGCTATGTCTGATCTTACACAAATCCATTAATAAGAAGAGAGCCAAATACACAAGATATCAGTCACATACGATGACTTGCCTATCATCCTCAACGACGACATTGGGAGCGAACAAACAGACAGAATCTGCACAACACAATAAACCTCTTGTTTTGTATGACTAATGGGCTTTCACCTGTACCATATATGTATATGACATTCTTCTATTGACTTTTTCAGTTATTGATTGTTTCAAAATGTGATTTTCTTATGAAAACACGCGTAACGAAATACATTTCACGATAAATTTCATTACCGCGCTATTTATAGAAGGTAAATAATTTATGTACTGCTCGCATGAGATATATATATACACAAGGACTTGAACCAATCAAAAACATTACTAGTAAAACGATTAAATAAATAATCAATCTCCAAAGCAGAGGTCCATGCATAGACCAAGAGAACTAAAAAGTAAAAACAAAACAAAAATTAACGAAGTAGACGTCGGGCCTGAGATGGAGGTGGTTGAGCTTGCACCGGTGTGGCTTGACGGTTCGAACCACCTCCTCCACCACCACCATTGTTATTTTCCCAAGGTTTAACCGTAAACAACACAACTAAAACCACAATAATGATCAGTATCAAAACCGCGTAGCAAGTCCACTTACGCGTGTTCTTCTGATAGAACCGCGCCTTAACAAGCTGGTCTGCACCGGAACGGATAATCGTATTGGTTCGTTTGAGGCTGTCTTCAATGGTGTCCAGCTGTTCACCCTGGCTCTGAACCAAGACGGCCATGTCAAGAAACACCTGATGCAACTCGTTCAAGCTCTTCTCAATGTCTTTCACTGCGTCATGCCTCTCTTGTATCTCGTTTATGGTGTCCAAAATCCTACCCCGACCTTGTTCTTGTATAGCTTTTTGCAAAAATGTTTCGCTTTCTCCTGAAATAAATGTCATTTCAATTTATATATATCTCAATAATATCATGTTTACAAAACCCCACAATTACGCATGGACAAATTAACCGAATTTAAAACACCTAACCGTACTGAACCAAAATTATTCCATCGGAAAAGAAAACACA
The DNA here is from genome assembly GCF_000695525.1 of Brassica oleracea var. oleracea. Taxonomy (NCBI): domain Eukaryota; kingdom Viridiplantae; phylum Streptophyta; class Magnoliopsida; order Brassicales; family Brassicaceae; genus Brassica; species Brassica oleracea. The sequence continues at coordinate 39,691,819 of NC_027754.1, read as the reverse complement.
ATAACATGAACAGTTAGTTCTATTTTAAAATATTGTGGATATTCGGACTGAACCGGAACCTAACTAGAAAACACAATAACCTGAATAGATTCTATCTTAAAATACTGTAGATATCCCGGATATCATAACCGGACCGAACCAAAACAGAACCATTTGCTATTTTCTTGATTAACAACCTTTTGCTATTTTCTTGCTGTTTGAAATTTCAAATAACTCAAAAGAATTAAGGAAAAAGAAATCGGAGGAAATGATCACCTGTAGAGATTAGGTGATCGACGGTGTCCTCGTCGGGATTTTCTCCGGTGACGGTGAAGTACAACCGGTGAATTGTGTCTCTATATTCCGTCGAGATAGTCTCTCTCACTCGCATAAAATGGTTCATCGCATCTTTCAGCTTCTTCCTCAACCCGTTAACCACCGCCATCCTTTGCCGGTCAGAAGATGAACCCGGTCCGCATTCCGGTAAACTCCGGTTCACTTCATTCGAACGATCCAGTGCCTGGAGGTTTCCTTTCACACGCTTCGCCGTCTTGAGCGCCTTAGACACGTCAGAATCCATCTTGTCCTTCAACTCCTTGACAGCCTTAGAGTTGTGGAGCGTCTTGCTCTTGTCGTGGCTTACTTGGAGACTGTGACATAGGCGATCGAGCTCTTTTAGATCATTATTAACCTCCTCCACGTCGAGGAAGAACTTGTCGAGATTGTTCTCGTCTGAGTACTTAGCCTTTGGCATCTCGATAGTGTGCGAGTGAGGCGGCGATGAGTCGTCGGCTACGGAGCGTTTGAAAGAGCGGGAGAGAAGATCGTTCATGGCTGGCTGGTTCGTTTGAAGTTTCTCCTCAACGGACGATACAAGAAATTTTGGTTTTGAAGAAATTTGAAATAAATAAATAAATCTTCTGATAGATTGTGTTTGTTGCACGTTAATTTATAATTTAGGGTGAGACTGGTTTTCCCGCTACCACCCGCAAACGCAGTTTTTGCGGTTAGTAGCGGTTGACAGCGTTTCGAAACAATCATACAAACCGATACGCTTCAAACCGCTCTGAACCTCTTAAAATCAAAAGTTGGTTCCAGCTAGCGTTTGCGGTTGCGGGAGGATAATTTTTTTTTTAAAACCATATAAATACAAAAATAAAAATATTCAATAAAAAAATTAAATTGGAATTATAAAAATAATAACATATATCTATTATATTTTAATTAATATTCTAAAATTTTTAAATAAAAATATTTTCTATAATTTTTAAAAATTTAAAACTATAATTTTCTAAATATAAATTTCATATTTATTATAATATTATAATTTTTGATATTTTTATAATTATATAAAATGTAAATATTGTTAATTTATTATTTAACCGCTGCTGTATAAGGTAGTTAACCAGTCATAAGTATCCCGCAAACGTACCAATTTTTAACCGCAAAACCAGTCGTACAAATCTCTTAAAACCGCTAGAAACCGCAACCACCCGCATCCGCAAATTCCCGCAGCCGCAACCGCAACCGCAACCGCTGCGTTTGAACCAATCAGCTATTTATTAGAATTTTTAAACATTTATATACACACATATATAAAGATATACACATATATAAAACGAAATAAAATATTTTTAAATTTTTTTTAATATAAATCTTCAAAACAAATTTTATTAAAATTATAACTTTCAACTAATTTAAAATTTTTATAAATAAACATAATATTTTTATTAATCATATTATATTGATAATTATTATATTTTATTACAATAGTATGTTTTTATATTTTTATAATGTTATAATATGTTAATATGAGTAATTTATTATTAAACCGCTGCAATATCTTATAATCAACCAGTCACAAATATCCCGTAAACGCAACAATTTTCAAACGTTGTACCAGTCATACAAAACGCTTAATAATGCTTGAAACTGCAACCACTCGCATCCGTAAACTACTACATCCGCAACCGCAACCGCAACCACTGCGTTTAAACTAGTCGGGCCCTAAGTTGAAAAGTCCCCCAATTATAACGCGCGTTTGAAACTGGAACGGGTCCGTTTCTTTGGAGATCAAACCAAAACATCTATTTCAACTAAACCATTATGTTGGGTTAACCAAACCACGTTGAGTACCCTTTATTCCTCGGTGCTAAATTTGTCAAATTTCACCAACTTCATTTATTTTTTTTATTGTTGCAATTTATTGATGTATTTTTTTTTGTATTGAATCGGTTAGTTTGACAAACTTATAGCTGAATAGTGGAAGAGAAAGTCCAGGTCAGAATTTATAAGAAAACGAATAAAACAATGAATATGATGTATGTATACTGTGGAAAGAGAAAGATTTTAAATTATTCTTAAAATTTTACCCCAAAAAAAAAATTAGAATATTGATTTATTGTGTTTAGTTGCTGAAGACTATAAAGAAGGAAGTTTGAATTCGTCGTTGGTTGTCTATTTCAAATACTTTAGTAAAAAAAAAAAATCAAATACTTTAGTGCTAATAGTTTAGTGCTAATAGTTTCTAACATATGATTTTGTTATGTTGGGATATAATCGTTTTGTCCAACCACTTAATACTTTTCTTTACATTTTGTCGTTTATTTTGGAGTGACCAATATTGAAGCAACAAGAAAAAACTGATCAAAACAAACATTTTTAAAAATTAGTCAAAACTAGGCCTGAGATTTTTATCCGAGATCCAGATTCGATCCGGATCCGATCCGAAAATCCAGATATCCGGAGAGGCCGAATCCGGATCCGGATAGTAAAATGTTAGATCCGTCAAAGCCGGATCCGGATCCGAATACCTTAATTTTTTAGTCCGGATATCCGGATCCGTAAGTTTTATTAATAACTATTTCAAAAATAGTAATATCTATATATAAAAATTAATTTATTAAATATATTTTTATTTTTATAATAGTATATATAAATTTTATGTAAATTTTGTAATATTATACATAGAAATAATTAAAAACATTATATTTTTTTATTTTTAAATTATTTTTAATATTTTTTATATATTATTATTTTTTATTTATTTTAAGGATTCAAATCCGGATCTGGATATCCGCCGGATATTACAATTATTAGAAGGATATCCGGTGTTACAATTATTAGAAGGATATCCGACACCGGATATCCGAGAACCCCGGATCCGGATAAGAATAGTAAAATTATGGATCTGCCGGATAAAGATCCGGATCCGGATACCTTAAAATTGTCCGGATATCCGATCCGTCTCAGACTTTGTGATATGTTAATAAAATGATATATTACTACTTACTTTGTCCAATCATAAGCCCAAACCGGCCCGTTTGAATCAACCTAAACACCTTCAGCCGTCGAATCGAAACACTCCACCCACAAGAAAAGGAGACAACTACAAGCGATGGGAAAAGCTTCGGGAGCGAAACAGGCGACTGTCGTGGTTGCAGCTTTGGCTTTTGGATGGTTAGCTATAGAGATCGCCTTCAAGCCTTTCCTCGACAAACTCCGCTCCTCAATCGACAAATCCGATCCCGCCAAAGATCCCGATGACTCCGACAAAGACGCCGCCTTCGCCGCCGCTGCAGCCGCCTCTGAGACGACGTCCTCCGTGTAGGGTATTTAAATAAGGGTTTTGTTAGATTAAATCTATGTGTTCAGCTTTGAATTAAAACATAAACAGTTTGTTTTATTGCATAATTATATGTTTTTCTCTACTCATTGGATGCGTCCTATAACCTCCCAGTATTCGAAATTAGAATGATTGGTTTAACTGGTAATAGCGCTAGATAAATAGCAGATTAACCATGGAAGTAAGAAATGTATACATATATATGCAGAGGGAGACCATAACTTATGTCAAGATTGAACGACTTTTAACATCTTTAGTACCCAAAAAACCTTAAGATTTGTCCTAACATATTTGTATTCAACATAGATGTATATGTCCTCTTTAAAGTGCTATGATTTGGATTTGTAATTTGTATTCTTTCATTGATCCAACCCAAACAGTGATAAAAAGATACTGATGGAGCTTTCACTGTTTTTTTTTCCCTTTCTTAAATTGCTTTTTACAAAAGTTATGATGATAAAGAATAGTAGACTTGCGAGGACAAAAGCACCAAGAAAGTATAAACGTCTCTCTAATCATGATTTAGTTAGAACCGACTTAATTATTTGTGGTATGATTTTATTCCTTCCTAAGAGGGGTTAAATATCAAATCTGATCATTACAATACTACTTTAGATAGTAACTTTAGAACAATCATTGTTCAGATTGGATATATTTATGGAATTGTAGATTCACATGATCTCTCTTGTATCACTGTTTATGCAAGAGTTTTTAGTGCACGCTTAAGTGCTTTGTTTTGTTTTTCTATGATTGCCCCCAGATTACAATCTAGTTATCTTGTCCCCACGCAGATGCCCCAAACAGTGGTGATAAGAAAGATGAGATAGACCTTTCATTCCTTTTACTCCACTCCTTTTATATAAAGCTAAATCAAAAAGTAAATGAGTCATGCTGAGTACTTAACTTGTAATACTCTTTAGGCCACACTAAATCACTTAACTGCTTAAGCTAAAAAGCTGTTAGTTCATTCCCTTGACAACTTTGGCAAATAAACTTCAATGTCTCTCAAGCAGATACGTAGGCTGATTTATCTGTAATTTTCCATGAAAGATAGGTAGCTTCGTACAACAATCATTGCATATCATAAGATGTAATCTATATGATTAAGTCTAAACCATCAAGGTTACTGGGGATAATCAAATGCTTTGATTTGCATCCTTTACTCTATTTTGTCCTATCTGGCACAGATCTCTGCGCTACAAGAAAACAGGGGGATTTTGATGGCCGAAATCGTCAGAAATTCGTCGGAATAGACCGATTCCGACGAATTTCTGACGAACCTATATGTCGGTGTCGTTTTGTCGGAAAAAAAAAATTCGTTGGAATTTCGTCAGAACTTCCGACGACTTTCTGACGAATACCGAGAAACGTCATTCTGACGAACTTCCGACGATATTACGATGCGGACACACAAGACCAGAGTTCATCGGAAAAATTATATACCGACGGAGAACGTTCCTCGGACAATTCCAACGGAGTGGATTCCTCGGTATATTCCAACGAATTCTGGGCGTCGGAATATACCGACGAATGTTTGTCAGAATATACCGACGGATATTGGTTCGTCGGTATATTCCGACGGATATTGGTTCGTCGGTATATTC
>NC_027754.1:39672737-39684173 GCF_000695525.1 Brassica oleracea var. oleracea | reverse complement strand
GTGTCCTGATAACGAGGTTTCCCACAAAATTTGCATATATTCCGTGTCTCATCCGCTCTCTAGTAGATCATGCAGTTGTCAATACATACATCTATCACTTCATACGGTAGTTGAAGACCTGCAACAAGTTTCTGAACCTCGTAGTATGAACCCGGTGCAAGGTTATCCTCAGGTAGAATACCTTTGACAAAATCAGTAATCGCATCCATACATTCTTCAGCCAAATTATAGTCTGTCTTAATACCCATTAATCTAGTTGCAGATGATAAGACTGAATGACCATCTCTACAATTTTGATACAAAGGTTGTTTTCCTGCATCCAACATGTCAAAAAATCTCCTAGACTCGGGGTTTGGTTCTTCCCCTCTATAATGATCATGTACCATCTGCTCAGTACCTACACCATAATCTATATCCGTTCTAGATTCTTCTAACCTAATATCAGGCTGAGGTTCACTAACAGGCTGAGGTTCGCTAGTACTACCATATTCATAACCAGTTTCCCCATGAAGGTACCAAACTTTATAATTACGTGAAAACCCTTTCATATACAAATGAGTCCAAACATCAAATTCTTTTATAACCTTATTATTATTGCAAGAAGAGCAGGGACATCTTAACATACCACTTTTTGCATCTGGTTGCTGTTGAACAAGCCTCATGAATTCTCCAATCCCTTGAACGTATTCTTCCGTAAGCAAATTGGTGTTCGGATCCAAATGAGGTTTATCCATCCACGAACGATAATAAACTTCTGAAGACATGATTTTCACGGAATTGTTATGACTAAAGAGAATGAAGAGAGAATGAAGTGTGAATGAGTTGAATGAGGAGGGGCTGTATTTATTGGAAATTGCTTACGGCCCTCCGACGACTTTCCGACGAAATTCCGACGGATGTAAAGAAGTCCGTGGGAATTCCGTCAGTATTTTCCAATCTCAAACGGCTATACAACGGTCATATATATTTGTCGGCAACGGTCACATGGTTCGTCGGAAATTTGTTGGAAAATTCCGACGACTTCAAATTTTTGGTTTTCGTCGGAAATTGGTCGGTAATCCGTCACAAACGTCCGACGACATTGATGTCCGTCGGAATCTCCGTCGGAATTCGGCGTGTTTTTTTGTAGTGTTGAGATAGACCCTTATAGTACAATTATTTAGGAAAAAAGACCCAAAAAAACTGAAGGAGACTAGAGAGACGACTCATCAAGTAGACAAGAATCAAGAACCTACAAAGTAAATACCCAAGAAACTATATGGAGGTTTCTTAGAAATTTTCCTTGACATTCTTTCGTTAAAAAGGCCAAGTTCAACAACACAGACCCCGCAAGTAGTTATGGAAGAGTGCCAATTCGAGACGAGCGAGTTACTAGCTTCGCTTATGATGTCGACTCCTTTATGGTCCGACTCATGGAGTTTATGCAACCTCGCAGATAGCTCAAAGAGTATTCAGATACAGCGTATTGCCGGAACCATGTACGTTGCTTTACCGGAGGTGGAGATGAATCAACCGGGGAACCTCGTGGACCTGAAAGTCGACGGAAATGAGCTTTTCTCCGCCTTTTCAACATCATCAACATCTGACGAGCCTCCGCCTATGGTCAACGGTGCAATACTTGACCTTTTTGTTTCCTCGGCTCTCTTTATTGAGTCTCAGGTTTGTTTTCTGTTTCTGTTTTCTTCAATAAATAATAGATAATTCATTAAATAATATTTTATTAGAAGGACTTCCTGAATTTTTCCTAGATATAATAATTTCTGCTCATAATCTATATTACATGGCTTGTCAAAAAAGATACAGGTCTAACAAAAAACTAATAAATCTTTAAAAAAAAATTATTATATAGTTAAACTACGAATATATTATAACAAAAACAAGTGGTAGAGAAATTTCTATAGGAGTTTTTTTTTCTTAAATGAGCCTTTCCTCAGATTTCAATGGTCAATTGTCCACACTCCTTCAATTATTCATTTTTTATACTCCGTATTTTAGAGTATTATTATTGATAAAACTTATTAAATTTCCCAAAACGATATAATTTTTTGTGAGATATCTACTAAAAAACTTGGCTAAATTTTCACCTCTGTTGATAAAGATATCCACACCTAAGTTTTCATGAGTATTAATTTAGCTAATACTAAATGTAAAACAATATTATTATATTATTTAAACTTATGCATAGTGTAATAGTTAATTTTATTTATGATTTTTATTTTTGTTTACAATTTCAAAACGTACAAACAAATTAATTATTATTTTAAACTTGTGTATTCAGTTTATTAAAAAGTAGAACTAGTGTTTTGAAATCCGATCCGGATCCGCGGTCAAACCGGTAAATCCGGTGACTCGGTATGTATTTCGGTTTGGGTTTTAGGAAAAATTCCATTATTTAAGAACCCATTAAAACCTAAAACCTAGAACTCGGCTACTGGTTGAACCACTGGTTGAATCAATACGAAACTTTACAAATTATTTTTTCTTGGATTTTTCAGTTACGTTATTAGAATTTGTTTTGTATTCTAATTAAGAATTTAAAATTTTTGGTTTTTTTCAAAAATAAAAAGATCATATGGTCATGTGGATTATGAATCTATTAACAAAACTAGTTGATGTGATTTGACATTAGTTTATTTTTGTTATCGATAATTTGACTTATTTTGGATTTAGATTTAATTTTATTATTCATATTAGACATTTGAATACTTATAGATTTTAAGTTTTGATATATTTTATTCTATGTCATAACTCTTAACTTGTTACAAAATATTAATAGTCTTAATATTTTTTTTTTTTGATATGTTGTAAGTGAAATGAAAATAAAAATAAAGAAAACTAAGGTTAAATATTTTCCAAATTTTTTTAAAACATAAAATATTTCTTATATTTTCAATAGTCAACATATTATTATATAAGAAAAAATTTATTTATTAATCCACGATTCGTCCATGGTCGATCCAATTATCCGGTGACTCGGTAAGTTACATTATTTAAAAATATATTTTAAATGATATTTGACTATTTTGTGAACTTTCCTTTTATTATGAAATCATATTATATACATATATTTTCGTTTTAATTTTTTAAATTTTTTTTATAAATATTTCCTTTTTATTTTATATTTTTATTTGAAAAGTTTTATAAAGCAAATAATAGTATTTAAATATATTTTTTAATTCATTAAAGATATCATAGTAATCAATCACTGTGAGAATTAACGTGAGCGTAACATCTAGAAAAGTGATTTCTCGGATAATATCACAGAGATAAACTATAAAATTGAGCGAGAGATTTCTGCCCATAACCTTTTTTAAATGTTTTTCTAATTACGCTATTACAGCGATTTGAGATGTGGCTCATAATTTTTTTGAATTGGAAAAACTAAAAAAATATTAATAAGAGATTTATGCTATAAGCACCTCAAAAACTTTTAAAGGTTGTGTGATTGTGTCACTTGTGATTTGTCAGCATCATTCTTTTCAGCGAATATTCGCTTCTTTTTTTACGCTATTGAATGAAAATAATACCTTCTACTAGTTTTTTTCTAATAAAGATCATTTTACTATTGAAGAGTAGCAATACTGTTTACAATATAGAACAGAGAGAGTAACAAAACAAGAACGGACCGTTGGTTGATTTTATTGATATTTTTTTATATTTGGACTTTGTTGATACATATATAAGTTAGAAATTAGTAAAACTGATTAATGTGCATGCTTCTGTTTCTATTCGATTCAGGTTGGATTTTGCTTTTAGAAAAATTTCCGGTTTAGGTCATATACAGATGCTGCTTGTATAAGCTCAATATCGTTCGGTTCAGTTTTATATGATATCGGTTATTGGAGTGATTTATGATAAAATTTAAGGGTTTTATATATGATTCTCGCTCAGATATGAAAAAAATCAAGCCAAATCTCTTTCCTTCATTTATCTTATCAAAATATCGTTTCCTGATTCGGTTTGTATCAGTTTTCTGCACTACTAGTCAAACTATTTAATTGGCAGTTTAGTCTCTAAATAGGTTTACATTAGTACTGAAAATTGTTCATTTATATCTTTAAAAAAGTTGTTCATTTAGTTTAGTTAGGTCATATCATGGCTAACTAAGTTACAAATTATAATCCCATTACCTCGTACCAATGTCCGTTAATCAGCCAGTTTATTGTAACGTAACACACTAAATTTATGAACGTAACAGATCACAATAGGACTGGAAAAGGAAGACAGAGAACAGGTGGTAATAACCGGATATTCAACCGGCGGCGCAGTTGCAGCACTCACCGCACTTTGGCTCCTTTCAGTACCTTTGTCGCCGTCATACCCTCTACTCTGCATCACCTTCGGCTCTCCTTTGCTCGGCAACCAATCTCTCTCTTCCTCAATCTCCCAATCACATGTAGCCCAAAATTTCTGCCACGTGGTTTCCATCCACGACCTCGTTCCCAGAAGAAACGATGAACCACTCTGGCCCTTTGGAACATATCTCTTCTGTTCCGACAATGGAGGTGTATGCTTAGACAATGCTGCTTCAGTTCGTAGGATGTTTCATATACTCAACTCAACAGGAACTCCAAACATTGAGGAACGTCAAAGGTACGAACATTACGTGTCTACACTCTCTCACCAGTTTCTCATATCAAGAAGCTTTCATAGTGGGGATATCTCAGATAATAGCTACGAAGCTGGTGTCGCATTAGCCGTGGAATCTCTTGGATTCTCTGTTGATCACCCAAGTGGTGTATCAGCTAAAGAATGCATAGAAACCGCTACAAGAATGAGTCGTGCTAGGATTGAGAGAGCGAGTGAGTTAGCTATTGAGCTTGGTGATGTCTTGCCATCAAGACTAGATATTCAATGGTACAAAGACAGTTGCGACGCGTCGCCCAAGAAGCTCGGTTACTATGATAACTTCAAACTATACTCAAATCAAAGAGAGTTAAGGGTAAACATGAGCCGCGCAAAGCTAGCTAAGTTTTGGGACCGTGTGTATGACATGGTGGAGACAAATGAATTGCCTCCTGATTTTGATTTCGAATTGAAATGGCTATTTGCATCGCAGTTTTACCAGCTCTTAGCCGAACCACTGGACATTGCGTACTTCTACAAGTACAAATATTCAAAGACTGGTAATGGTCATTACATGGAGAATGGGAATAGACCCAAAAGGTATTTACTGTTTGATAAGTGGTGGAAAGAAAAAGGGGAGTGTCATAGAGTGAAGACTGCGAGAACTCGATATGCTAGCACTACTCAGGATACTTGCTTTTGGGCTAAGGTCGAGGAGGCAAAAGAGTGGTTGGATGATGTGAGAAGCGAAGGTACCAATGAGCAGAGGCGAGCTTTGTTATGGGAAAAGATTGTTGGATTTGAGATATATGCTGATACATTGGTGAAGATGAAGGACGTTTCGCTTGATGTTCTTGCGGAGAACTCGAGTCACCGTGTGTGGAAGAAGAAGCTGACAGAGTTCAAAAAGGATAATGGAATTGGAATGGTTGCTGATGAGAGTGACGCAATGGAGACTTAGCTGGCTTAATAGCAATCTAATTTGTAACGATCTCTATCGAATGTTGTTCATCATGTTTATGTAATACTTTCTGGTGTATTCTACTATTCTGAAATAATCTTTATCATTTATGTTCAATAAGTTTATGCAGTTGAGTTTCTAATGTAAGCGAGTATTAGTCTAAAACCAAGATGGTTGCCTAATCTCCTACATGTAGTATAAGGTAAGCTATTTTCAGGACTTAAATAAATAAGTATATTGAAAATTGTCAAGACCCACATAGGATTCTTGGAGATTGCCATAAAACACATGATCCAAGAAACTCTTTTCCCCATTCAGATTTTCTTTTCCAAGTACCTTTTTTTAGTGTAAATAATCAAAAAAGTCAAGTATACACATATATAGAGATTCTACAAAACTTTGTGTTTTCTTGTTTCATCCTTTATTCATATACCTTATACATAACATTTTCATACTAAGTGATATGACTCGCACGCAATTTCCGATCATTAACAACTTTGACCAAATTAAACTTCATCGCTATGGCGACTTATTATACTAATGTGTTAATTAAAGATTGTAATGTGAATAGAAGAATGTTTTACTTACTACTATTGATTATCGATACAATTATATTTCTTACCATTATTGTTACAGCTATTTCTTTTAATATAATGTGAATACATTTTCTCTTACAATGAATATTGTACAATATGTCTCAAATTGTATATAGTAATCGTGCAACCTCCATTAACTAAGCCGTACAAATAGCTCAATGTACACCAAATAACCCTTCTCTTCCGAGAGGTCATAGGCTTCTTAGTTCGCTTCGAAACAATCTCCAAGACTATATATTTAAATAACCTTTTTCTAATTCACATATCTTATTATTTAAACATATCAAAGATTCAAAACCCTTAAACCTGTCTCCCCCAAGAAGCAACAGTGAGTGCACCCTTACGAGGCAATTGCTCCCTACGTCCCTCCTCCACTCTACAGCCTACACGTGTAACACCCTCTCCACATGCACAAACTCACACACACATTCATGGATCGTATATAATACATTCTTATTGTGAGAGAGAGAATAGAGAAGAGAGATATGGAGAGAACAGAAGCCTTGACGTCATCGTTTATATGGCGGCCAAATGCAAACGCAAACGCAAACGCAGAAATAACGCCAAGCTGTCCAAGATGTGGATCATCAAACACAAAGTTCTGTTATTACAACAACTACAGCCTCACTCAACCTCGCTACTTCTGCAAAGGCTGCCGTAGATATTGGACCAAAGGCGGCTCCCTCCGCAACGTGCCTGTAGGTGGTGGCTGCCGCAAATCCCGCCGTACCAAATCTTCCTCGAGTAACGCTAAAACCGGCGTAACCGCTAGTTCATGCAACTCCGGTGGTGGCTCACCAAACATAGATCTTGCTCTTGTTTACGCCAACTTCTTGAATCCAAAGCCTGACGAACCCACACTTCAAGCAACATGCGATTTAGCCACAGGCGCTTCGATGGAACCCTCTAATTGGAGTATGGACATCGGTGATGATCATCATTATGATCATCAGGTGGAACACATTATTGAGGAATGTGGTTATAATGGGTTGCCTCCGTTTCCTGGTGAAGAGCTTCTTTCTATTGACACTAATAGTGTTTGGTCTGATGCTTTATTGATTGGTCATAATAACCATATAGAAGTTGGTGGTGTAACTTCGGCTGAGACTGTTCATGAACCGGTGGTTAATTTTGCTGATGAATCCAATGACTCTACCAACTTCTTGTTCGGAAGCTGGAGCCCTTTTGATTTCTCAACCGATGGATAATAATCCATATTTGCATTAAAAAAAAAAAAGTTTGTATTCTACCTATCATATATAACATATACACATTTATATGAAGATCTTATGGTTCATTTCATGTAAATTAAGAGAGTCGATTATTTAAGTACAAATTTAAGGGGTAATATGTATACATAGGCTATAACTTTATTACTTTGGTAGTGATTCTCGACCTAAATATGATGCTATAATAAGTCGTTTTCAAGACTTGCCCAAGAATACCACGTGGAGGTCCTTGTCTTTGGATTCGATTGAGATTTGCTTGTTACTTGAACTTGCAATTCACTGAAAGTGAGACGCACGTGTACCATGGGGACACGTGTGAGAGTTGTTGTGTCTCTGGCCTTTCTGTGTGCGTGTATAGATCTTCTCTAAAAGTTGTGTCAGAGAAAGAGCATATTTGTTGCTACTTTTCCTTTCAACTTCTTCCTACAATTAATCAGTTGATTTTTCATTGCCAAAGATATATTATTGTTCGGTTTTAAGCAAGTACCATCGATTGGAAAATAATGAATTAAGTAATTTTCTGTATTGTCTACTACCTCACATACATATAGAAAAAAATATGTAACTGATTGCATATTTTTTAGATGTATATCATTATATTGATAATGAAGAAAAAACACGAATCCAACTCGTTAGTCTTGACTAGTCGAACAATTTTTTTTTTTTTTTGTTAACCGTGGGAATCCGGCGACCGAGGTCAACCGACTAATCCCACGAGACCCGCAGCAACCACGTAATTTCCACCCCAGGAATTAGCAGGGAGGGCCCGGGTGGCCACAGGGGGTTTCGAAGCCGGGTCCGTATTGACGGGAAAACTGCCTCAAGACCACTAGCCTACCACCCCGTGGTTGTCAAACAATCTTATTAACCATGTAATTTGCCACAATTCATGATTTATCAAGGATAGTCTACATGTGGAATCCAATCCAATTCTATATGGATTTTAATATTTATAGCTCTAAACATGCAAACTCATATGAGTACGTAGGACTAACAAATCCTGATAGTCCAATTCATATTAGTAACTGTTAAGAGGCTAAGAGGTGGAGAACAATTTCTCTCATCAAGAACGAAGAAATAATCTCGCCACCATAACAAATAATCAGAGTAGCACTTTAAGGTGATGTTTTCGGTCGCTTAGTATAATTTTCTCGTAAATTTAATTATGTAATATTTCTAAAATTTCTATACATAAATATTTATGGTAGTGAACTTAAAACATAAAATTAGATTGTTTTTTGTTGAGCAAAAGGTATATAACTATAATTAGATAGTTAAAAGAGAAGAAAATAAATATAGAGAAAATGGTGAACTAGAATAGAGGAAATTCTGCAACTTGTGTTCAGAGGCAAATAAGTTTTTTTTTGTCAACTCAGAGGCAAATAAGTTAAGAGCATGTCCATCCATTAGACCCTCTAATGGGTCTAATGATTAAATTAAGAGTAAATGAGGTGATTTGACAAGTTTAGAACTTTGGTTAGTGCAAATAATTTTTTCCTCTCCAATGGGAGAAACCCATAGGAGTTTTTAAATAATATTTTTTTTTAAAAGTAGATTGATTTAAAATAAAAGCATACATAAATTTTTTTAATAAAAATGACATTAAAACATATTAAAAATACAAATACAAATAGTAAACGAGAAAAAAACGATTAGTTGAAATCTTGATTCATTTCAAATTTTTGCCATATATTCTCAACCAAATCATCTTTCAATTGTTGATGTATTCTTCTATCACGAACTCGATTCCGAATGCTCATCATATTGCCGAGATTTAAAGGCATATCTGTAAAAAACGTGCTATCCACTTGTGAACTTCGGTTTGATTCCGGTTGCGCGAAAACATATAAATCATACTGAGTGTACCCATCTCGTTCGTCTTCTATAATCATATTATGTAGAATGATACATGCTCTCATTATCTTTCCAATTTTATTTTATCCCACAAAAGAGCTAAATTTTTGACTATGGCAAATCGAGCTTGCAAGACCCCAAAAGCACGCTCGACATCTTTACGTACAGCTTCTTGTTGTGTAGCGAATAAAGATACTTTCGGACCTTTCGGAAGTGAAATAGATTGGACAAAAGTAGCCCATTTTGGATAAATACCATCTATGAGATAGTAAGCCAAATTGTACTCGTGTCCGTTGACAATGTAATTAACTTTTGGAGCTCGACCTTGTAATATATTATCAAAAACCGGGTCGATCAAGAACATTGATATCGTTTAATGTACTTGGAGGTTCGAAAAACGCGTGCCATATCCAGAGATCTTGTGAAGCTACAACTTCTAAAATAATTGTTGGCTTTCCTGATCCACGTGTATATTGACCTTTCCATGCGGTCGGACAATTCTTCCACTCCCAATGCATACAATCAATGCTTCCTATCATCCCGGGAAACCCGCGTATCTCTCCAATATCGAGTAGACGTTGAAGATCTTCTGGCGTGGGTCTTCTTAGATACTCATCTCCAAATAAATTTATGATTCCTTGAACAAAATGTTCCAAGCATAAAAGTACGGTGGTCTCGCCAAGTCGGAGGTATTCGTCGACCGCATCAGCTGGGAAACCATATGCCATCATACGAATTGCTGTCGTTGCCTTTTGTAACGGGGAGTTACCAAACCTTCCAGTAGCATCTCTTCTTTGTTGAAAGTATGAGATTTCAGCGGATAGTCGATCAACAATACGCATGAACAAGGGCTTGTTCATTCGAAAATGCCGTCGAAACATGTGAGAAGGATATGTTGCATCTTCACTAAAATAATCGTTCCACAACTGCATGTGTCCTTCTTCTCGTTGTCTTTCAATGTAGGTTCGTTTCTTTTTTGACCTTGATGCTTCTTGATGCTCACCATGACGAATTAGAAGATTTTCGAATTGTTGATCGAAAATTTAATCAAATCTTTCATCCAAGTCTTCGAAATTATTAGAAGAAGAAAATGCCATTTGAAATGAGAAGGAGAAGAAATGAGAAGAAGAAGAAATGTGAAGGAGAAGAAATGAGAAGGATAAGAAACGTGATGGAGAAGAAACAATTGCTTAGAGATGATTTGTTTTGCTCGGTTAAGGAGAAGAAATAATTGCTTTTGAAAAAGAAGTGAAGATGCTCAAAGTTGTTGTTTTGTTTTGCATTTGATTTCTTTCTCACAAGTTTATATAGACAAGTTTAGACAGGTTGTATATCGTTTGGTACAACTAAAAAAAAACGTGAAACATTTCACACAAATTAGGACTTCACGAGATACAAAACTCAATAACTTTATTACATCAAACATATTGTCTTGTTCTGTCACATGGTAACTGTCTTCATCTGCAAGTCCCATGTGATATACCTGCAATAAAACAAAGAGAGGAAAGATACATAAGACAACACGAGATACAACATGACGAGATACAATATTACAACAAAGAGAAACCAGCATACAGACCAGCAACAAAGAGACTCGATATTAAGCACAACAACAACAAACTACAGACTCCAGATTAAGCACACAAGAGAAACCAAACTAACTTCCCATTCTAACTTAGCAACATGTCAGTTATTAGTTTGTTTTTCAAAGAGATTTCTAGTTCATCTAGAGGCTCTGTCTTGGCAATGAGGCTATCAAACAACTTTTGCTTGTTAAACTTCTCCTTTAACTCAAAATTCCTTTGCTTTATCTCTCAGATGCCCTGAAACTCCACTGCCTCGTCCGAAGTCTTTGCCTTGCTTTTACCTTTGCCCTTTGCTGCTTTGACCCCAATGGGCCGAGCCGATGCTTCATCCTCATCATCGCACCCTGGCACAGAAGACGCTGACTGTGCGGACTGATCATTCAATTTTCTTCTTTTTGAGCTTACCTTGCCTTTAGTCTCTGAAGCACCACACCATTTCTGATCATGGCGAAGTTTTAACCAAGCATGCTCGAGGGTAAACTTGACCTTGAAGTCATTGAAGAATATTTCATGAGCCATTTTTAATACACCATCCTCACTCTGCCCACTGGACTTCTGTTTCCTAGCTGCATCAAAACACCCAACAAACTTACAAAAACCCTCGTTAAGCTTCCTCCACCTTTGTTTACATTGTGTTGCCCCTC
>NC_027754.1:39660790-39672637 GCF_000695525.1 Brassica oleracea var. oleracea | reverse complement strand
AGCAGACAAGAACTACACAAAATAGGTACTTACTTCCAACTGTAAGAAGTAAGAACCTCGTTGATTCCAGCCGCAATCATTGAATCTTTTCTCCAAATCATAGAGAATCTCTCCAAACACTGCACCATTTTTTAATATTTTTTTCAACGCTCACCCAATTTCTTTTTATTCATTTATTTTCTTGTTTTGTTCAGAGTTGATCCATGCTCGTGGGACTTCGCATTAAGACCTCTAACTTCTGCCCATATCGTGAAGCCCCCACTTGGGTTGTGATCATTTCTCTATATAACTTCTTCTGTAACGTAGAATATTTTTGGGAATATTTTTTTTTCCAATAATGACAAAGCCTCAAATAGCTGGAGATGAAAATGGTAATGTTGGTGATGAGGAGGTTCGCTCTCAGTGGGCTGCTATTGAGAGATTACCAACGTTTGAAAGGATCACTACTGCTCTGTTCTGGAGCAGAGATAAACAAGGAAGGAGAAACGAGAGACGAGTCATGGATGTTTCTAAACTTGAAGATCTTGATAGACATCTCTTTATTGATGAGCTCATTAGACATGTTGAGGATGATAACCTCAGGTTATTGCAGAAAATCAAAAACAGAATCGATGAGTAAGTTTCAAGGTTCAAGACTATGTTTTTTATTATGGTTCTGTTCCTTGTTTCATGTTTATATGTTAGAAAATGTAAATATTATTGCTCTCTATATTAATCTCATGTATATTTTGTAGGGTTAGTCTTGAGTTACCGACGATTGAAGTGAGGTTCAGTGATCTTTTTGTGGAAGCAGAGTGTGAGGTAGTTTATGGAAAGCCAATCCCAACTCTTTGGAATGCTATTGCAAGCAGAATATCTGTAAGTGAGACTATATCCTTTTAAGTTTCCACGTTAACATCTTAATCTTGGACTTCTTGTAATTAATTATATGCATAATGGTGATGTTTGTGACAGAGAGTCATGTGTTTAAAGAAAGAAAAAAACATAAGCATCTTGAATGGCGTCAGTGGTATCGTAAGGCCTAAGAGGTAGATTCTTGCAACAACACTTCCTCATTAATTTTTTGCTTTCTTTACAAAGACAGAAACGTTTTGGTTTTGTTTGCAGAATGACTTTGTTGCTTGGTCCTCCTAGTTGTGGTAAAACCACTCTGCTACTCGCACTAGCTGGAAGACTCGACCATTCTTTGAAGGTTTTTTTTTGTTAATTCAAACACTGAAACAATGTTTTGTTCACAAATCATATGAGTTCCTTCCACATTACAGACTACAGGAAACGTTAGTTACAACGGTCACTTATTATCAGAGTTTGTTCCTGAAAAAACATCAAATTATGTAAGTCAAAATGATCTACACATTCCAGATATTACTGTGAGAGAGACACTCGATTTTTCAGGATGTTTTCAAGGCACAGGAAACCGTTTAGGTGAGCAAAACAATTATCCAAATATTTCTTTTTGTTGAGTTCTTGTCGCATTAATTTTTTGTGACCTTAACAGAAACTATGAAAGAGATTAGTAGAAGGGAGAAACTCAAAGGAATAGTTCCGGATCCTGATATAGATGCATACATGAAGGTACAAAACTATGATGCATACATATGAATATAATATGAATTCTAATTACAAGTAATAAAAACTCTATATCATGACAGGCAGCTTCTATTGAAGGTTCAAAAACTAATCTGCAAACTGATTATATCCTAAAGGTATGGTACTTTCATTCTCTTCTTATCAGAAGTTATTAATTTTTATGTATTTTTTTTTGAAACACTATCAGAAGTTATTTATGCATCTGTTTTATTATTATTATCAGATCCTAGGACTCAGTCTCTGTGCAGATACACGCGTTGGAGATACTTCAAGACCAGGAATATCTGGTGGTCAAAAGAGAAGATTAACTACAGGTACTTAAGCATTCACATGCACATTGGTTCTAATGTCTTTCAAGACAAACTTCATATTTGGTATGTATCTGTTATCTACTGCAGGTGAGACAATCGTAGGTCCAATCAAAACTCTGTTCATGGATGAAATATCCAATGGTTTGGACAGCTCAACAACGTTCCAGATTGTATCTTGTCTCCGACATTATGCACTTCTGTCTGAAGGAACCATAGTGGTTTCACTGCTTCAGCCTGCACCAGAAACGTTTGAGCTTTTCGACGATGTGATTCTTATGGGAGAAGGAAAGATAATCTACATTGGCCCAAGGGATTATATTTGTAGATTCTTTGAGGATTGTGGATTTAAATGTCCAACAAGAAAATCTGTTGCTGAATTTCTTCAGGAGGTTATCTCAAGGAAAGATCAAGAACAGTATTGGTGTCACATAGACAAACCATATTGTTATGTCTCCATTGACTCATTTATTGAGAGGTTCAAAAAGTCTGAGCTTGGGTTACAACAACAAGAGGAACTCTCCAAGACACATGACAAGTCTCAGGCTCAGAAAGATGCTTTATGCTCAAGTAAATACTCACTTAGTAACTGGGAGATGCTAAAAGCTTGCTCAAGGAGAGAGTTCCTTCTGATGAAAAGAAACTCTTTTGTTTATGTATTCAAGTCTGGACTCGTAAGTTCTTGTATTTTTTTTACCAGAAAATCTATACTTGTTTTAACCATTACATGCTTAAACCTTTTTTACCCTTTTAATGCAGTTGATTTGCATTGGATCTATTACAATGACCGTTTATCTAAGGACTGGGTCTAAAAGAGATCTAGTGCATGCTAATTATCTTATGGGTTCTTTGTTCTTTTCAATCTTTAAAATGCTTGCTGATGGACTTCCAGAACTAACACTAACAATCTCAAGGCTTTCAGTGTTAGTTCTGGAAGTCCATCAGCAACCTAATTCAATTTTATTTTCTTCAGGTTTTTTCGCCAGTTCTTGATCTTCTTTGCTTTACACCTTTCATGTATATCAATGTTCCGTGCTATAGCTGCCACATTTCGAGATTTCGTTCTTGCCACAACAGTTGGAACAGTCTCTGTAGTGCTTCTCTCATTATTTGGAGGATTCGTCCTTCGGAAACGTAAGTCTTGTTACTTGGGACACAAGTTTCATAATAAATTTTTGGAGGATTCATTGTAGCTTGTTCTGTTATGTTTCAGCGTCCATGCCTGCTTGGCTTCAGTGGGGTTTCTGGTTGTCTCCGTTGTCATATGCTGAGATTGGTCTAACCACAAATGAATTTTTCTCGACACGGTGGAGTCAGGTAAACCAATTCTTTAGAAAACTTTCACATTTTTCTAACTAATTTTTAGATCATTATATATCCTTATCATCTCATTATTGATTTGTATCATCTCTTTGTTACCATTAGACAACATCTGGAAACAGAACGTTAGGGGAAGAAGTTCTTGATGCTCGAGGTCTGAACTTTGGTGATCAATCTTACTGGAGTGTATTTGGTGCTTTAATTGGCTTCGCATTCTTCTTCAATATTGTATTTGTACTGGCTTTGACATTTCTAAAGAGTAAGTTCACAAAACATCCTTTATATAATATATGAGTGATAGAAGTTAGTATACGCATATGAGGACTGATCTTCCTTAAATTTCAGCTTCAAATAGGTCTCGTGCGATTGTGTCTGGTGATGATAACACTCAAAGTTCTGGAAGCCATAATAAGTCTAGTTCTAAAATTGCTTCCCAGTCCAAAAATGCATTACCTTTCAAACCCCTAACTTTCACATTTCAAGACGTCTGTTATTTCGTCCAAACTCCTCAGGTAAACTGAGTATCTACGAACTTCTTTGAACCCTTTTAACAAAAGACAAGAGTTTAAACTTTTTATTTATGCTAAAGGACAAGAAGGTGCAGCTTCTCTCTAACGTTACAGGCGCATTCAAGCCTGGTGTTCTCACTGCTCTAATGGGTGTGAGTGGTGCTGGTAAAACGACTCTGATGGATGTTCTTTCTGGAAGGAAAACACGCGGTGACATTGAAGGAGAGATCCAAGTAGGTGGTTACCGTAAGGTTCAAGAAACATTTGCAAGGGTTTCAGGTTACTGTGAGCAGTTTGATATTCACTCTCCTAATTTAACCATAGAGGAGTCCTTGGAATACTCTGCTTGGCTTCGACTTCCTTCTACCATCAACTCTGAAACAAAGAGGGTAAGCCATTATTTGAAAACAAAAATTATTATATCCTTTTAGCTCTCACTTGTCTGAGAATTTTCTTGATTTTTCTTATAGGCAATAGTCAGGGAAGTTCTTGAGACGATAGAGCTGGAGGACATTAAAGATTCCCTAGTAGGACTTCCTGGAGTTAGCGGTTTAACAACAGAACAACGCAAGAGACTAACTATAGCTGTGGAGCTGGTTGCCAATCCTTCAATCATATTCATGGATGAACCAACCACAGGATTAGATGCAAGAGCTGCTGCGATTGTGATGAGAGCTGTGAAGAACATCACAGAGACTGGCAGAACTGTTGTTTGCACCATTCACCAACCGGGAACTGATATCTTTGAAGCATTTGATGAGGTAACAATAGTGAAAATAGCACACATCCCCATTTTAAAAGTCTCTTTTCTAAGAGTACATTATGTGACATTCAACTGTAGCTGGTTTTGATGAAAAATGGAGGAAGGATTATCTATCATGGACCTCTTGGACAACATTCAAGCAATGTTATTGAATACTTTATGGTAAGTTTCCACAAGATATACTAAAACTGTTTTTTCATTATTTACAACAGTATTTTTAACTACAGAGAATTCCTGGAGTTCCGGAAATGAAAGAGAACACTAATCCAGCAACTTGGTTACTAGACATTACTTCTAGATCATCAGAAGACAAACTTGGTGTTGATTTGGCTCAAATCTACAAGGAATCTTCTTTGTTTAAGTAAGTCTATAAACACTTGGGTTGTTGTTTTGTTTGAAACTTGCTTATCTTTGTTTTTTTTTTGTTTATTAGGGAGAACAACATAGTAATATTGCAAATGAGAGGTACATCTTCAGAAACACAAGAACTAACCTCCTCGACGCGATATGCTCAAACCGGTTGGGAACAGTTCAAGGCATGCCTATGGAAACAACAACTCTCTTATTGGAGAAACCCTTCCTACAATCTCACTCGCATCCTCTTCATGTGTTTTCCCTCTGTGATCTGTGGCGTTTTGTTCTGGCAAAAGGCTAAGAAAATGTTACTCTCTTCCCTCTCAACTTTCTTTAAGTTTGTTTTCTCTCAAACTTTGTGTTTACCTTTCTTCTTTGGCAGAAACACTCAACAAGATCTTTTCAATGTATTGGGCTCAATGTACACGGTGGTTCTTTTCACTGGAATGAACAATTGCTCAACAGTGTTGTTCTGCATTGCAACCGAAAGAAATGTCTTCTACCGCGAAAGATTTGCTCAAATGTACACCTCATGGGCGTACTCCCTTGCACAGGTCAACACATTTTCTCAAATCAAATCCATACAGGGAGTAACAGATAAACTGAAGCCTTAACTTTTGTAGGTGTTGGTTGAGATTCCATACTCATTAGTCCAGTCTATATTATGTGTGGTAATCTTGTATCCTATGGTTGGCTATTACTTCTCGGTGTACAAAGTGTTCTGGAGCTTCTATGCAGTCTTCTGCACGTTGCTCATTTACAACTACTTTGGCATGCTTTTAGTCGTCATCACCCCAAACATTCACGTTGCTTTTACTCTCCGTTCGGGTTTCTACTCAATGGTCAATCTCTTCGCCGGTTATGTCATTCCAAAACCTGTAAGTACCTCACACCTCTTACCAATAGAAAGATAAAAAGATACAAATGCATGAGAGTTTTGTTGATTGATATGCAGAGCATTCCGAAATGGTGGATATGGATGTATTACTTGAGCCCTACGTCATGGGTTTTGAATGGATTGCTCACATCTCAGTATGGTGATATGGAGAAAGAGGTAATAGCATTTGGAGAGAAGAAGAAGGTTTCAGATTTCGTGGAAGATTATTTTGGTTTCAGATATGATTCTTTGGCTCTTGTAGCTATCGTTCTCATTGCCTTCCCCATTCTCTTGGCTTCTCTTTTCGCATTCTTCATCGGTAAACTCAATTTCCAAAAGAAGTGATTTACTCTAAATGTTTCGTTGGTAGGTTTAGTAATGTTTTGGAATTTAGAAAATAAATTAGTTAAAGCTTTCTAAATCTGTCATAGTTGTGCCTTAAAAAAAACAACGGCTCAGTATGTAAACATTCAAAGAGAAAAGTGACTCACATGAAGAAAAAAAAAGAACTCAAAACTTTGAATGGAGTATGAGAAACTTCAATGCCTGCACAATCATATATACAGAGCAATGATTTATAGTAGGCTTCCGTTGGCAAATGCAGTTCACAGGTTCAGTATGAAGAAGAGTGTATTGGCATTTAGAAAACTCAGGTTCAGTAGATTTAGTAAGCAAAACGTTTTTGGAACCCTTTGGTAATGGTACACAATCATATTTCAAAATGGAGAGAAGAGACTTACATGTCCTTAGCTTTTTGCCAGAAGAGAAGGCCACATAACGTAGAGTTGAGGAACATGAAGACTATGTGAGTAAGATTATGAGAAGGGTTTCTCCAATACGAGCAATGTTGTTTCCAAAGGCAAGCCTTTAGGTGAAACAACACAACTCCTGATTAGAATAGGTGTAAAAACATTAAAACATATCGGAATGAGTTTAACTAGGAAAGCTCTTACAGACGTATTTATGCAAGTTAAGCTGTGGCAAAAGAATGTAAAAGGATTCAAAATAATACTAACTGTTGTCCTATGCAATTGATATTATTCTACACTTTCAAAATTTAAATTAAATGTATGACGTCAGAAAAAAATTGCCAAGAAAAGAAAAACAATGTTTTGGCTACACTAGCAATAGTTGCATGATTGCATTATAATTTTGTAAACCCAAACGGCTAATTTCATCAAAAGTCTTTCTCATTTCATGTGTTCACATTTACACCAGCCAACGGTAACCAAAGAGGCTTGACACTGATATTTGAAGTTTGGCAAACGACAAAGAGCAAAATTGGAAAAATCTTCCAAAAATATTACTTTACTCTAAAGCATTTCTTACGTATATTTACCATTTTAAACAGGAGAAATATTTTACAAATATACTATCTACCACTCTAAAACATTACCTACGCAAATTTAAATATATACTTAGTAATTAATCAACTTTAACAATGAAATAAGAAGTCAAAAAGAAGAAATCCACTTTCAGATGACTATAATTATATGTTTTGTTGGTACATGTTTGTTATATTGTAAACCTAAATATTACTTGGCTTGACATGGTTACTTATATGGCCAATTCACTTGTTTCAAGTTCATAATTGTCATCACTGATTCTATTGATTCTTCGCCAATATCGTTCTGCCTTCTAGGTGACTTGTTTGCAAGGAAAACCCTTAGAATTGTTTTATCACTGTGCCACTTCTAAAAATTTTAAGTCACATAGTTTATAAGGGTCAACAAAATATAAAAGTAGTTGATTACTCACACTGTCACACATATTATACTCAACATGCGTTGTTTGGTCAATTGATTTCTAACGTCGAGGTACATAATTACTCTCTTCAAATTCGTATCAATTTAAACGCAAAAACTACATAAGCAAAAAAAAAAAAAAAAAAAAAAAAGAGTATTTAAAAATCAGTACATGGATTTCAGTAGTTGTGTATCAAATAGTATAATCATTATCAACCCATAATTTCGTATAATGCATTATAAATTCGATTCAAATCATGTTTTCATAAAAAAAAACATATTGGCTGGTTTCTCTCGATCTCTACACGCATCATGTCGACGTCAAAAAGAAAACATTTCCACCTATAGGGGTAAGTTTCCTCTGTAACGACAAGCACATTTGTAATAGATTTTTCTTTCTTTATTATTTTCATAAAAGGAAGAAGAAAGTCGCAGAGATGGAACATGATACTCCACTTTATCACCCATTCGTTGCTCTTCTTTTCCACTTTCCACTCTTGTCTTCTTCGTTCTCCTTCTTCTTACTTAACCCATAAGCCACCAAGCCAAAACAGAGCAACACAAACACACAAAAATGGCTTCTCCTCCTCTCTTCTACTTCCTTATCTTCCTCACCGTCGTCTCCGCCGTCACATTACCTCTCTCTCCTTTCTCCCACTCCACAGACCAATCACCCAACAACGACGCTCACCTCGCTCTCCGCCGTCTCGCCGATTCCTCCATCGCCAGAGCCCAACAGCTCAAACAACCCACCTCCATCAAACCCAACGAAGATTCCCTCTCCGCCTCCTCCGCCGACGCCGTGAAATCCCCTCTTACTCCTAAAAGCTACGGCGGATATTCCGTATCTCTCAGCTTCGGCACGCCGTCGCAAACCATCCCTTTCGTGTTCGACACCGGAAGCAGCCTCGTCTGGTTCCCTTGCACCTCAAGGTATCTCTGCTCCGGATGCAATTTCCCGGGTCTGGATCCGACCCGGACCATTAGATTTGTCCCTAAGGACTCTTCCTCGTCGCGGGTTATCGGGTGTCAGAATCCGAAATGCAGATTCCTATTCGGATCCAATGTTAAATGCAGAGGATGCGACCCGAGTACCCGTAACTGCACCGTCGCTTGTCCACCGTACATTCTCCGATACGGATTAGGATCAACTGCTGGGATTTTACTATCCGAAAAGCTTAATTTCGCGGATCTAACCGTGCCCGATTTCGTCATCGGATGCTCTATTCTCTCGACCCGACAACCCGCTGGTATCGCTGGGTTTGGACGACGACCCGAATCGCTTCCTTCGCAGATGAACCTCAAGAGATTCTCGCATTGCTTGGTCTCCCGTAGATTCGACGACACGAACGTGAGCACCGATCTGGATCTGGATACCGGGTCGGGTCATAAAACCGAGTCGAAAACTCCGGGTCTCAGCTACACGCCGTTTCGAAACAACCCGAAGGTCTCCGCCAACGCTGCGTTTCTTGAGTACTACTACCTCAGTCTCCGGCGAATCTTCGTCGGAAGCAAGCGCGTGAAGATTCCCTACAAGCTCTTAGCGCCGGGACCCGACGGAAACGGAGGATCCATCGTCGATTCCGGATCCACGTTCACTTTCATGGAGCGGCCCGTTTTCGAGCTCGTTGCTGAGGAGTTCGCGACGCAGATGTCGAATTACAGCCGAGAAAAGGAGTCGGAGAAGATCACCGGACTTGGGCCGTGCTTTAACATCTCCGGCAAGGGATCAGTGACGGTGCCGGAGTTAACGTTCGTATTCAAAGGTGGAGCGAAAATGGAGTTGCCGTTGTCTAATTACTTTACGCTTGTCGGAAGCGTTGATAACGTTTGTTTGACGGTGGTTTCTGATAACACCGTTAGTTCCACTGGCGGTCGGAGTGGTCCGGCGATTATTCTCGGGAGCTTTCAGCAACAGAACTATCACGTGGAGTATGATTTGGAGAATGACAGGTTTGGGTTCGCGAGGAAGAAGTGCAGCCCGTGAGTTTCCAGGGGTGAATTTGGAAATTTGACTTTTTAAAATTAAACCAATTTATGATTTAATTTCTTTTCCAGATATATAAAAGTTGTTAAATGTTAGTAAACTATGAGAAATACTGTATATAAGAAAATTATAAATTTCAAATCAAACCAATATATAAAGTAGTAAAAATAAAATTTAAAATTTTGATTTGTAATTAATTGGATGCTAAAGTTGTGGTCCTTGTGGACGATGGAAACTAACATATGAAGCATTTAGGCTGTGTGCATTATCGAAAACAAAAGAAGATGGATGCTAATACAGTGATACTGATACCACGTCGATGTCCATCGGCAAAAAATAACCAAACCAGCCCATTATATATTCCACTAACTATAATACTATTTTAATAAAGTCTTTGATGTGAAACAAACATATAAAAAAGATATCCATGTGTGCCAAAAGTAAGATATATAAAAAAAGTAAAATATATAAAAAGGAACCTTTTTCTTTCAGTTTCGAGGGTTCAAATAAAAGGATTCGTACTAGATATTGTGGATCCTAAAACCCATACTAAGTATTTGATAGTGGTTCTTTGTAAAAATAGGGAGGAAAAAACTCCATGGATGACAATATCCTCAGAACACAACGATACAATTGGGTTCGATTTGTCGAGAATGGATTATATTCGTAGGTCGAATATCATAAAGATATCAGGAGAGATAAAGATCGTGACTGAACTCGGGATCGAGCTGCCTACTAGTTTGATTATCATCATCTCGAAAAAGATGTCGTTTTCATCGGTCTCGAGCGGGAAGTCGTTTCCATCGATCTCGAACGATACGTCGGCTTTGTCGGTTCTTGAATGAGAGGTCGTTTATGTATAAATGATATATTCAAATAACTCGATCTATCTTAATATGATCTCATTAGGTCGTATCATCTGAAGAAGAGCACGTGTCATTGACATGATCGAAGTTTGTTACTATTTTCTATAAGATTCTTAGCATTAACAAATATGAATATATATTTGCTTTGTGAAGAATACATAAAGTAACGCATCTGCTTTTCTTCTCCTTTAATAACTAAACGGTGGAGGACGTCTTTAATCACTATAGAAGTATAATGATTTGATAATCATGGGAATGGTTATAATCTTCATGGTCGTTTCTTTTGTCGAGCGAGAGTTCTCTTAAGTCACGAGCTCTCGTCCTCGGGATGTCTTTACGGAGACGTGTTGTATTCGTGGTCTCAATACAAGGCTTCATCCATCTTGCTCCGTCGATCCCAGGACGTAGAGAATCATGTCCCTTGTCTCTTGTTAGACGTGATCTGATGTGGAAGGAATGTGTTTCAAGTCATTGTTGTCTCCTCCGTCACACCTCGGTTGAGCTATCTTCATCTAAGAAGATCTCTTGTATTCGTCGTATGTGAGCTATCTCCCTCGAGGCCATGTGTTGGTATCTTCATGGATATGTTTATTTGGTGAGAATATGTGATTGTAGTTTCAGCCTCTGAGTTCGGATCCCCCGATGAGAGTGATGCTTTTGTCCTTTTATAGGTGAAGCTCACTTCCCTTTCATTCGGTATGTTGTTGCACGTGATGGGTGAGTCAACACCGAACTCCTCATTTCTAGGGCGTGAAGATAGTGAACATATATTCGGTGGAGATATGATTTTGATTTAGTTAAAATCTTGATTGCCTTTTATTGGTTTAGTTCTCGAAGTCGAAATGGTCCGATCGTGAGACCATTTATGCTAAACCGAACATGTTCTACATCAATGACATAGAACTTGTAGCGGGAAGGATTTGGTGACAAATCGTGTTCCAACAGATGTGATAAACTCATAACAACATATTTTAACCATTTTCTATCAATGGAGATGTATAACAGGAACAGAAGTACATATATAGTGATGCACAATTATTTGGTAAACTAAATTTTGAGTTTTTGTCTCTAAATGATTGATTTTGTAGCTTTTTATTTAATTTTATTAGTTAATAATATAAAAATAATAATACTACTTTTAAAGATTATTTGAAAATATTTAAATTTGCTGAATACTATTGGCTCATAGTTAAGAAAAGGTGTTTTAGTAAGAAAATAAATATATTTAAGTACAAAATTTAGTTATTTCTTGATTTATGTGAAAATTTGAAAACATCATTTTATTATGGATAAAGGGGATATTTGCATAGGGAAAATCGCATTTTTAACCTCAAAGGTGTAAAAAGGTAGCACTTTAAACCTCCACGGTCGAAAACTCTCACTTCAAACCCTCAACCTATTTATGCTAACATAATAAACCTTCGACTTGGCCTCCGTCTTTTCGTCGTCGGAATGAATAACGGAACAGTAGACTCCGTTAACAGAACAGTAAACAGACGTTTTAATTAAAAAAACGTGTTAAATGGCT
>NC_027754.1:39641035-39643355 GCF_000695525.1 Brassica oleracea var. oleracea | reverse complement strand
GACGGAATCTCTTAACGCTAGAGATAAGATCAGGAACTTACAGCAGAGCTTGGAGATGGAACAGTCATATATGTTTCCATCAACGCCTAGACTGATTTGGATGAAGAAAGAATTGGTGCAGGCCTATAAAGAAGAGGAGTTGTTCTGGAGTCAAAAGAGCAAAGAAAAATGGGCTACTAAAGGGGATGCAAACACTAAGTTCTATCATGCATCGGTCAAGTATAATAGGGGAAAAAAGAGGATCAAATAATTGATCGACTCTAATGGCACTGAACAATTTGGGGAGAAAGAAAAAGGAGATGTTGCCGCTGCCTATTTTCAGAATTTGTTCAAATCCACAAACCCTTATACCTTTTCAGATTTCTTTCAAGGTTTCGAGTCAAGGGTTACCCAACAGATGAATGAAGATCTAGTAAGACCAGTGTCTAAAGAGGAAGTCAAGGAAGCGGTCTTTACTATAAAAGGAAGTACTGCACCAGGGGCTGATGGCATGACAGGCCTGTTCTTTCAAAGATATTGGGAGGTGATCGGAGCTCAGGTTACTGCAGAAGTCCAGAGTTTCTTCATGAATGGTACCTTCCCGGTGGACTGGAACTACACTCTCTTATGCTTGTTACCCAAGATAGAGGACCCAGTGCTGATGTCGGACCTGAGACCTATCAGTCTCTGTTCGGTGTTGTATAAAATTGTGTCCAACATTATTGTAACCAGGCTCAAACCCATGCTTCCTATTTTGGTGTCTCAATCGCAATCTGCGTTCGTTGAAGAGAGATTAATAACCGACAATATTCTGGTTGCTCACGAAATCATCCATGCTTTGAGAACGAACGACAAGTTCTCAAATTCTTACATGGCAATCAAGACAGATATGTCGAAAGCTTACGACAGAGTGGAATGGTCTTACTTGAATGCTTTGTTGTTGGCAATGGGCTTCGATAAAATGTGGGTCGACAGGGTTATGTTCTGCATTTCGTCGGTAACTTTCTCAGCTTTGATCAACAATCAGCCTAACGGAAAGATAAAACCGGAGAGGGGTCTTAGACAAGGAGATCCTCTGTCGCCCTTCCTCTTTGTGCTTTGTACTGAAGGCTTAATCCATCTACTAGCAAAGGCTGAACAGCAAGGAAGTATCCAAGGGATCAAATTCTCCAATGAGGGTCCAGTAGTTGATCACATGATTTTCGCCGATGACAGTTTATTTGTTTGTAAAGCAGAGGAGAATCAGACGAAAGAGCTGATGAGATTATTAGAGGAGTATGGCAAAGCTACAGGTCAGCTTGTGAATTTACAGAAATCTGCGATTACATTTGGTGCAAAGGTGAGCGAAGGCATTAAAGATCAGGTTAGAGCAATCACTGGCATTGAAAATGAAGGAGGAACAAGGTGCTATCTGGGTTTGCCTGAATGTTTCAGTGGCTCCAAAACATAAATGTTGGCTTTTATCTATGACAGATTGAGAGAGAGACTTTCTGGATACTTTGCTAGACTGCTATCACAAGGGGGTAAGGAAGTTTTATTGAAAGCAGTTGCTATGGCAATGCCAGTTTATGCCATGTCATGTTTTAAGCTGACTAAACAAGCCTGTGAGAATCTTACTAGGGCAATGGCTGATTTCTGGTGGAATTCTCTAGAACACAAAAGAAAAATTCATTGGTTAAGCTAGACCAGATTATGCTTAGCAAAAGAGCAAGGAGGACTCGGCTTCAAAGACATTCAGGACTTCAACCAAGCATTGCTCGCCAAACAAGCGTGGAGATTATTACAGTATCCAGATTCTTTGTTTGCCATGATTTTTAAAAGTAGATACTATAACAGCTCTGAGTTCCTGGAAGCAACTCTGGGATCGCGACCATCTTATGCTTGGAGAAGTATTCAGTTTGGTAAAGATCTTCTTTTGCAAGGCTTAAGGAAAGAGGTTGGTGATGGAGTGTCAGTGTATGTCTGGATGGATCAATGGATTGTAGGAGAACCAATGAGAAGACCACTTATGAAGAACATTTTGGTAGATTTGGAGCTTAAAGTTTGCAGTCTCATTGATCCTGTCACAAAAACTTGGGACCCTGGTATATTAAGCGATCTCTTCTTCGACCAAGATATCGAGAGCATTATGAAGATGAAGCCTATCACTGACGAGAGTGATTTTTGGGTATGGATGCATAACAGAAACGGAAGCTATTCTGTCAAGTCGGGTTACTTGTTGAAGAACCGTTTGACAAGAATGGACGAGATTCGAGAAGCAGTGGCAGAAACATCGCTTAATATCCTAAAAGCAACTGTATGGAAAACTGCTACATCCCCAAAAATACAAGTTTTTATGTGG
>NC_027754.1:39637290-39640380 GCF_000695525.1 Brassica oleracea var. oleracea | reverse complement strand
ACCGAGAGCGTGGCCATCTTTCAAATATCATATTCATGAGATGATGATCGGATTAGCAAGGATTGAATGGTGGAGGATTGTTGTTGAAGAACGTCCAACTAACAGAGGGGCTTTTCTCATTGCACAAAGCGTGACTAAGGAACTTAGAACTCAATCTTATGTGGCGACAGGTCCTCCTCGGTGGCTGTGGACATTGCTTGACAGTGAGAGAGTTTTACCCTCTGTTTGATCTCTTTGGTGGTTTTTTGGTTTGAGAAACAAAACTGAATTTTTGGATATAGTTATTGGCGTTATGCCGTACAGATCTAGAAAGAGGCTCGATTGGAAAATGAGTCTGTAACGGTGGGAAAATCTTGTAGTAACCTTCTCTGATGATGAATATATTTTAACAGATGACAAAAAAAAAGCTAGGTACCCTACCACCCTTTTTTTGTACTGTTGATTTTTTGATAATCCAATATTACTCTTACCCACATTCTTCTTTCTCTCTCTCTCGTGTCCTCTTGAACTTTGTAGCTACATCTCATCTTTTTTATATCTTTACATAAATATTTTTGTATTTCTTCTTCAGTTCTGTTGTTTTTTTTTCCTCGATCCTAAATAATATTTCTTCCACTACCACCATATGTCACATCCCCTACGTTGCCGCTCCGACGGGTTGCTTGAATTCGAACATGATATGAAGGCTTTAAAGGGATTCAATGGCACATAGATACTAGAAAGATTCGTCCAATTCATGAGTGTATTGCCAAAGATAGTGTGGTTCCTCACGTGATTGATAATGATGAATCAAAACTCATATATTTCAATTGAGAGTAGTTGTACCCAATGTGTGCGGCAATCTATGTTGACATTAACTGATAATTTTTTGATTAAAGACTACACATAAAGTATTGTAAATTGATACATCTTTAGTTAGCTGTTACAAAGCTGGTTGTCGATTTTTAAAATGGCTGATAAAATGTTAACAATAGATATCATTAACTTATACATAGTTTGTTAGATGGTAAGAAAGAGGTTAACATGCTAACTTAATCATTTTTTTGTTTAACTCTAATATTCTTAACGGCTAACAATAATTATATCACATAGAGTCAAAAAGTTACATCCAACTTTATGTTTTACATGATAAATAACATATTGGTTTGATATAAAATAATGAATATTCACTTTTATGTATTTAATTTTGCGTATCTTAAACATTTTATATTGGTTAACTACAGAATTATAGGTGATTGTCTTTTGTTACTTGATAAATATAGTTTTCTAATAAATGAGTTATCCACTACTCCCTCTGTTTTATATTAAGTGTCATTTTAGACTTGTGCACACGGATTAAAGAAATAATTAATTTTGCATGTCTTCTGTATAAAAACACAATTACCTATACATTTAACCATATTTCAACCAATAGAAAAACAAATAACAGAATAAAATTAATAAATTTTGAAAACTACACTTATTTTATTTTGTAACAAAATTTTTTCTCTAAAACGATATTTAATATGAAACAGAGGAAGTAATAATTAATATAACATTTAATAGTAAAGTTTAGCATTGAACAATATTTGTTAACAACGTACTAGTATTTCTGATTCAGTTTCATAAATGTATGGTGTGTTTTTCTTCTTGCAACGAGCTGGGGATTACGATTCGCTAAGATCATGCAATCTATTAGTCATCAATTGACGTTTACTTCCAAAATCATAATTGGGGGAATTCATAAATTTGGAAAGGAAAAAAAAAAATCCTTTAGCCCGTTTGAGATCGATGTTCAATAGCTCAGAGAGATTTTTTGGGAGGCATGGCTTTTTTGAGTATATGACTCACTGTCATACATAGCGCATCATGCGTTGACGGACTTATTGCAACAATGGTGATGACCAGTTAAGGAGGAGGAGGTCGATGTAGGGTTGGGGTCAAAACACACAGATAACGACGGTTGAAAGATTTCGTGTAACGTCTCCGACGGAGTTAATGACGGTTGAAAAGATTCGGATATGAGATTGGTGCATGCAGATTTGACGAGAGGCTATTGAAATCAATGATGGAGGAGAAAAAATTGTGAGTGTAAAGTTTGTCGGTGATGTTGAAAAATAACAAAAATGAAGATGTAAACTCTTTCTTAGGTGTTAAAGCAAAAATGGCAAAACAATCAGTTTAGGTTGATTTTGCTACAGAATTTTTTTTTTTTAAAGCATGTTACTTTCTTAATTTTGACTCTTATGATGTATATTCAGCAAATTGACTCTTGTTTTTGTACACAATTCAACTACCTTCCAAAATAAATATGAATTCATATGGCTACAAATAGATCATGGAGGTGATTGGTTTCGGCTCTAGACAACCAAAATTTAGTCTGAAACCATATATGTCAACCAATCGAGCTTTCTTTTCCTTAAAAATCTCACAAAAAAAAAATCACAATACTAAAAGGGGGATAATCTCCAATTCTAGCATGTCCACGTCAGCATAAATAATCTTCCAATCAGAACATTTCGTTTTCGAGCTGGACTTAAATTTTTTTCTGAATTGACTTATGCGTGTGGGCTTCTTTTGATTTGGGATTGGACTTTTAGATCATCTAATAATTAGACCTAGGTCTATGACACAGAGCTGAAGTCGTGTGTCTCTTCTCACCTCCTCTACCACTTCGTCTTCTCTATTCTCCTCTGCCACTTCGGCTTCTCCCCCTAAACCATTTCGACTCAGTTTTAATCGATCCATCAATACTCCTTCTTTATGGTTTCGTTTCAGCTCCTTTTTTTCCTCCTTCTTTATATACCTAGAAGCTTATAATTTCCTGATGTCGCGGAGTTAGCTGATGTCATTAAGCATTTCTCTGCTAAGTATGGCAAAGATTTTGTTTCAGCTGCTGTTGGGTAGCAGTCAGATTCTGGTGTGGGCCGCTTGGTGAGTTTTGGTTGCTTGTGTTGTTGTTTTCCTTTCTCTGATGTTCGTAGGAGAGATGCATCATTCTTGATGATGATGATGATGATTCTCTCTCTCTCTCTCTATGTATGCTTAGTTGGTGGATAAACTGTCGGTTAAAGCTCCTGATGGTCCAACGAAGAACAAAATTTTGAAAGA
>NC_027754.1:39628744-39636303 GCF_000695525.1 Brassica oleracea var. oleracea | reverse complement strand
TCAGCTCAAGAAACAGTCAAGCTTGGCTTCATCGAGGTCACACACAAGCTATGTTTCTGATGACAATAACATCATCTTTGAGGATAAACGATTTCAGAGCACTGTTGAAGATACAAAGAGAAAGAGTCATGGTCATGATGTTGCTCCAGTCATGGTCACGACTGATAAAAGTATATTATCAGTTTTTGTTTTATGTTGCCTTAGTAGATTATTTATGGATTGGGTTTGAATTTATGAACCTTTATAAATATTTTATAAATGATTTTAAACATTTTAAATGATTTATAATGTCAATTTTAGTTTTCAGAAATTTAAAGTATTTATGAAAATGGTTATCTCTTAAAGATAAATTTAAATAATGATATCAAATTTGGGGTAAAAGCAAAAATTAAAATTCTCTCAGAAATCATAACATACATTTGTTTCTCCAAAAATTCTAAAAAAGGATGTTCATGTATAATTATTCGTTCCATATATTTAAATTTATTTTTTCAAAAGAAATTTTGGTTCATACACTATTATGCGTTGTATTTAATTAGAAAACAGTTTATCCATAATTGTGTTTCAATTTACAGAAGTCCAACGCCAAATAAGACTTATTTACTATAATGTTATCAAAATTATATTAGAACAAATTTACAAAAACAACATCTACGCATTCTAAGAAAAGTTTTTTTTTTGTTTACCCCAGAAGGCGTAGATTCACCAGCCAATTATAGCATGTCATATCATATTTTATTTTTTTAGAATTGCAAAGTTGTATTGTGTTTTTAAAATAAATAAAAAAGTAAAAATAAATTAAAAAAATAGTACTAGCTGCAAAAAATGGAAATTATTGTTAACATGGTTAACAACTCCAGCAAAACACTAAACCTTAAATCCTAAACACTAAATCCTAAACCTTAAATACCAAATTCTAAACTCTTGCGTAAACTCTAAACCTTAAACACTAAATCCTAAACGCCATTAAAACTCTAAATCTTAGCCCTAAACCCTAGGGTTTAGGATTTACCCTATAGTTTAGGGTTTACCCAAGGGTTTAGAGTTTACCCAAGGATTTAGGGTTTACCCAAAGATTAAGGGTTTACCCAAGAGTTTAGAATTTACCCAAAAATTTAAGGTTTAGTTTTTATGGTTTAATGTTTAGGATTTAGGGTTTATTGTTTTGATGACTGCGTTAACAATGGTTAAAAAATACTTGTACTATTTTTTATTTATTTTTAATTTTTAATTTTATTTTAAAAACATAATATAATTTGGCGAATTCTTATTATTTTGTTTCTTTTCTTTCAACTACTGAATATGAGCTCGCAGACTTTTATTGGTCGGTGAATAAATAATTTTTCTAAGAAATATCAAAGTACGGATCAATAATTTTTCTATATTTAAATTATTGGTCACTAATAATAGTATTATTACATCACTTCCAATAAATATTAATATTATTTTATAATTTAATATTTTTACGATTTAATAACGCATAGACAAATTTTAAACGGTTTCAGTTCTAAAACGGTTATCAATCATCGATTTTATAAAATTTACGTAAAACAATAATAATAAATGCAAGTGCATTATTGAACAAATTTTTTTGTTCTGATGTGTTTTACTTATATGAAATTTTGATCCCTAAAATGCTTCAAATCTTATACAGAAGTAAAGTTTGCCAAACATAATAAAAGAAAAGTAATTCAAACTGTCTTCCTAATTTTACTGTGAAAGTCAGGTTACTCTTTTTCATTTCATCTAATAGAAACTTATTTGAGATTAATATAAATAATATTTTAAAATGAGAAATAGAATTTTAAAACTAAATTTCCTCATTTATACAAAAGATTTACCATGAAAGTAAAAATAGTAAGTTGCAATTGATCAAATAAACACAATTAATCTTAAACTAAGATGATAATTTACATGTGATAAAATGTGAAAAAAAATAAAAGTATATTATCCGCGCGTAGCGCGGAAAAATGATTTAGTCTCTATAAAATTAAAATATAGCTGCAGGAAGCTTTATTTCCAGAGCCAAAAGATAGTACTTTACAAAGCTACAGCAAAATAATATACATCAAATAAATTTACAGCTTAAATTCTACCGCCAAAAACATAAAGCTACAAGTTCATTCTAATCACTTCCGGTATACATACGCAAGATACAGAAGATCTTTATTGACAATCATTGCCAGAAATTTTAAACGTTCATTTAGAAGATTTGAACAATCCAACGGCTTAAATAATAAGTTAGAGGCTTTGTGAAAGACCAGTTAATGGGCCTTAACCCTCAACTTATTGGCTCAATGAAAGAGCACGTACATGTATTAGGGTTGAATTTATTTGTCTCATCTTGCGCAGGATCGGAATAGTCTCGTCACCTACAAGCCCAAACCTGGACGCGCGCGGAGGATATTTTACAAGCGAAACGGTCGAGCAAGGTTTCGTCCTTCTGATCAGATAGAGTCGTATTCCGCCGTATTTCTGCGACAACTATAGGACGTCATGGTCTTTCTTTCTACACAAGAATTATTTTCAACTTCTTTTTCGTAAGAGATTATACAAGTGGAGTTTGTTGGCTTGTGTGATTGTTTTTGTTCTGTGGTTGAATAAGTATCCACACAATGTTCAGATGGATGATGAAACTTGACGTGATTACGATGAATATATCAAATCATCGTAAGTTTATGCTTTTTTTTTTTTGGCAAACCATTTCATTATCTTAAACTTCAAACATACAATAGCTAGAGGGAATTATCCATCCTATTTGATGACAACAATGAAAATTAAAAACAACAGAAATTAAAATAGATAGATTCTCCGGAGAGATTGACAGCGAAAATGAGACACTGCTCGAATGCGTCGGTAAGAGAGTCACGGTAAAAACGGATTCATAAACCATAGTCACCATATGTTGTATATGTTGTGACGTTGAAAACCAACCTTTACCGCCAGAACACATCACTAAGACAAGTCTGGTTGCATCTTCTGTGTAAGAATATTTTATATTCTATATGACCTATGTATCTATTAGTTTAATATAAAGTTCAAGTTCATATTATTGTTTTAGATTCTAATATAAAAGAAGATACCGTGATGGATCGGTTTCGATTAAGAATTAGAATCCGGGTGTATTGATAACCCTCCTACTTTACCTTATGTTTAAATATGTCTTTAATCTCATAATCATATATATATATGTTAAAGGTAATGATAATGGAATACATAACCATTATATCAGTATACGTACGTTGTGGTACCGTTAATATAACGAATGGTTGTGATGAAGTCTTAGAGAGTTGTGTTGGTTAAGACTCATGTCTCTTTGACTAATATAAAACACAACACTCGTTCATCATTTTCTTCTTCACGTAAGACGAGAGTCTTTCTAAAAGATACACAAGAAAAAATACTGATTATTGAAGGAGAGATTAAAGGAAGGTTTGGGGTTTCTTGTCCATCAAGGAAACCACCAAAGAAAGAAGGTTAAAGAGGAGAACATCAATTGGTGGGATTTCATCCAAGCATGGATCAAGGTTAGTGTTCCTACCTTCTTTAGAATCATGTTAGGATTGAATTAAGTCAAATCTAAATTAGGTCTTGGTCTTGAAATAGATTAACATGTGGTATCAGAGCCTATGTAGATTAGATTAATTCATCTGGAAATTTGTTTTGTGTTAAATGTTAACGGAAGTTACGAAACAAACCAAGTGCGTGCATGAAGTTTGTAAAAAAAAAAAAAAATTTTATCTACCTTCATGCGTTTATGAACATGTACGGATCAAACCATTTTAATGTGTGTTCATAAGCCGTGTCTAACGACACCGTAATTGGATCAAGCGTATGTTCTTGATTGCCGTTGCGTTAAAATTCTGGAATGCATTAGAAAGTCGCGTCGGTTCGTAAATGTTTAGAAGTAACTAACGTACAATGCATGATTAAGTAATTCTGGAATATTGTTAATTCATGAAGTTTACATTTTCGGTAATAACCGTAAAGGAACTGCATACATGTTCACTGCGTGATTGCAAATGCTCGATTTCGTTGACATTATTATGGATTCACATATGTATCCGATGATGTGATATGATACTTGTGCCGTTCAGCTAGCTTAAACTCTTGGAAAATGTAGTGTAGGGAACAAGTGTGAGGATATATGCACCGCTTTAGATTCTTAACTAAGACTCAAATATATTTGAACAAAGCGAACCTTTTTGGCTACAAATTATTTTCTAAATAAATAAACATGTTGTAAAAAAAAAAAAATACTTCCGCTGCATTTTAATGATCAAATAATTGTGTTATGAAGTATTAACACAATTTAAGTAGTTTTCCCTTAGATATTATAAGTTTATATGTATATAATATGATAGTCACCAAAGTGACCTTGTTATATGACATATAGATATTAAAAATAATTATAAAGTTTATAATTGATCAAGATCAAGGATGCTAAATGACATAAAAATTTGATTGATCAATTAAATTATTATTTATATTCTAGGAGATCACCCAAAGGTGGATCATTGAATATAATTAATAATAAGAAAATAATTAATCATTTTTCTACTATAGTGAATAATATGTATATCCAAAGATAACATATATTTATTTGACTAGTGTTGATTTGATTAATATTAAAGAATATATAATTAGCATCAATGAAAGTACTTATATTTAAATATTGCCCAAAGGTTATTTAAAATATAAGTGTTAAAAGTTTCTATTAGTCTGAATATATATTAAAGTCTCAAAGCACTAATGGGTAACATGTATGAATGCCTGCAGCTTCATCAAATGTGTTTGCATCTGCTAACTCTGTTGTAAAGTTTAATGGCCTCAACTATGGTGAGTGGTTCGAGCAAATCCGGTTTACACTGGGTGTAATGGCTTTGGACTCTGCCATACTATCTGATGAGGAACCTTCAGCTATTACAGTAGATAGCTCCGAATCTGAAAAGTCTCGTTATGAGAGATGGGAGCGATCTAACAGGCTGAGCTTGAATCTTATGAGGTTGACGATGGCAGAAAGTATTAAGCCATCAATGCCTAAGACAGAGAAAGCAAGGGAATTCATAGAGAAAATTAAGGAGTGTTCACAATCGGAATTGGCTGACAAGTCGATTGTAGGAAGTCTCATGAATGAGCTAACTACAAAGAAGTTTGACTGGTCTCAGCCAATCCATGATCATTTGACGCACATGTCTAATCTGGCAGCAAAGTTAACGACCTTGGGAATGGAGGTACATGAGCAGTTCTTGGTCCAATTCATCGTGAACGCTCTACCTCTTGAATTTAGCCAGTTCCAGGTGAATTACAACACCATTAAGGATAAATGGAACTTTAAGGAATTAAAGGCTATGCTAATTCAAGAGGAGGGGAGATTAAGGAAGATGAAAGATCAAGTTGCTAACCTCGTAGGTCTTGGAAGTGCCAGTAGCAGCAAAAGAACATCAAGTAAGAAGGACAAAAGGAATGTAAAGAACTTCGTGAAAGGACCTCAAAGTCAAATCCAGAAAGAAAAGAAGTGTTTCTTTTGTAACCAAGTAGGACACTTCAAGAAGGATTGTCCTAAAAGGAAGGATTGGTTCGACAAGAAAGGTAAACATTACAGCTTTGTTTGCTATGAAATGTTAGATTCTGGTGCTACTACTCATGTGTCTCATATTAAACAGGGATTCAGTTCGATCCAGCCCATAAGAGGACCTGAACAGTACTTGTTCATGGGAAACAGGATGAAGGCACAAATAGAAGGAATTGGGACGTATAGATTGATCTTGGACACTGGAAGTCATGTGGATCTTGAAGGGTGTCTCTATGTACCTGAGTGTGCTAGAAATCTTGTTTCTGTTAGTAGGTTGGACAATTTAGGTTTTAGTATTAAGGTTTCACATGGTGTTTTCTCATTGTACCGAAGTGATTACTTTTATGGTAGTGGTATTTTATTTGATTCACTTTATAAGTTCAACCTTGATGCAAAGTTTTCTAAATCCCTATTTAATGTTGAAACTCGAGGCATTAAGCGTAGCGCAATTAATGAAAGTTCTGCTTTCTTGTGGCATAAACGACTAGGTCATATTTCCAAAGAAAGAATTAAGAGGTTAATAAATAATGAAATTCTTCCTCAGTTGGATTTCAGTGACTTAGATGTATGCATAGACTGCATTAAGGGAAAGCAGACGAAACATACTTTAAAGAAACCAGCCTCAAGAAGCACTCAGCTTCTTGATTTAATACACACCGACATATGTGGCCCTTTCGATGCTCCTTCATGGAGTGGCGAAAAATATTTCATCACATTTATTGATGATTACTCACGGTATGGATATACCTATCTACTGCATGAAAAGTCTAAGTCTGTGAATGTTCTAGAAATATTCATTGACGAGGTGGAAAGGCAGTTAGATAAAAAGGTTAAAATAGTGAGATCTGATAGAGGTGGTGAATTTTATGGAAAATTCGATGAAAGTGGACAATGTCCTGGTCCATTTGCAAAATTACTTGAAAGTAGGGACATATGTGCACAATACACAATGCCTGGTACTCCTCAGCAGAATGATGTAGCTGAGAGGCGGAACCGTACCTTAATAGAGATGGTTAGGAGCATGTTGAGTAATTGCTCATTACCCCTTTCCTTGTGGATATATGCATTAAGAACTGCAACGTATGTGCTGAACCGGGTTCCTAGTAAGGCAGTTCCTAAGACTCCTTATGAGCTGTGGACGGGAAGGAAACCTAGTTTAAGACATCTACGTGTGTGGGGTTGTCCAGCAGAAGTAAGGCTATATAATCCACAAGAAAAGAAACTTGATTCTAGGACTGTCAGTGGATTTTTCATTGGCTATCCTGAAAAATCAAAGGGGTATACATTTTATTGTCCTAACCATAGTACGAGAATAGTTGATTCGGGTAATGCTAGGTTCATTGAAAACGGTGAAACTAGTGGGAGTGGTGAACCACGAAAAGTGGACATTAATGAAGTTCAGGTTGAAGTTCCTACACCTGTAGTTCCACCTGAAGTAGTTGTTCCTATTGTTGCATCATACTCTAATGACACAATAGGACAACATAATGATGAGCCAATTCCACTAGCTGAAAATACTGTTGATGAACATGTCATAATTCAAGAAGAGAATAGTGAACCACAAATACCTTTAAGGCGATCTGGAAGAGAAAGAAGATCTGTCAAGCATGGATGACGATCCGATGTCATTCAAAATGGCCATGGAAAGTGACAATTCTGAAGAGTGGTTTGATGCCTCAAAAGAAGAAATGAAATCTATGGATGATAATCATGTATGGGACTTAGTAGAGTTGCCTGATGGTTTCAAAACCATTGGTTGTAAATGGGTCTATAAGACTAAACGTGACTCGAAAGGTAAATATGAAAGACGCAAGTCTCGCCTTGTTGCTAAAGGTTTCACCCAGAAAGATGGCATTGACTATAAAGATACCTTCTCTCCGGTTTGAAAGAAGGATTCTCTTAGAATTGTTTTGGCTTTGGTGGCTCATTATGATCTTGAGCTTCACCAGATGGATGTGAAAACCGCCTTTCTGAATGGAGATCT
>NC_027754.1:39627920-39628546 GCF_000695525.1 Brassica oleracea var. oleracea | reverse complement strand
GGATGCGTTGATAGCAGAAAATCGACGTTTGGCTACTTGTTCCTATTAGCTGGGGGAGCAATATCATGGAAGAGTGGAAAGCAGTCTGTCATTGCTACTTCCACTATGGAGGCTGAATTTGTGGCATGCTTTGAGGCCACAATTCATGCACTATGGCTGCGGAACTTTATCTCAGGGCTTCAAATTGTCGACACTATAGCCAAGCCGCTGAGAATTTACTACGATAATTCTGCAGCTGTCTTCTTTTCGAAGAACGACAAGTACTCGAAGGGTGCTAAGCACATGGAGTTAAAGTACCTGTCTGTTAAAGAAGAAGTTCAGAAACAGAGAGTGTCATTCGAGCACATAATGACGGACATGATGGTAGCGGATCCCCTAACTAAAGGTTTACCACCCAAGGCGTTCAATGGCCATGTAGAACGTATGGGTATTATAGATAAGGCTTTGCTATTTTAGTTATGGGATGCTCATTATGTATTTGACACTAAGAATTCACTTAAAGATTATGTTTCTGATTTATTAATTATGTTATCAATAAAGTATGTGTATACACTTATGGTTTGTAGATAACATATGGTTGGTTTGAGAAATAAAAGTTCTTCTCATATAAGGATTGATATAAAATT
>NC_027754.1:39619966-39627336 GCF_000695525.1 Brassica oleracea var. oleracea | reverse complement strand
TCCATCAAGGAAACCACCAAAGAAAGAAGGTTAAAGAGGAGAACATCAATTGGTGGGATTTCATCCAAGCATGGATCAAGGTTAGTGTTCCTACCTTCTTTAGAATCATGTTAGGATTGAATTAAGTCAAATCTAAATTAGGTCTTGGTCTTGAAATAGATTAACATGTGGTATCAGAGCCTATGTAGATTAGATTAATTCATCTGGAAATTTGTTTTGTGTTAAATGTTAACGGAAGTTACGAAACAAACCAAGTGCGTGCATGAAGTTTGTAAAAAAAAAAAAAAAATTTATCTACCTTCATGCGTTTATGAACATGTACGGATCAAACCATTTTAATGTGTGTTCATAAGCCGTGTCTAACGACACCGTAATTGGATCAAGCGTATGTTCTTGATTGCCGTTGCGTTAAAATTCTGGAATGCATTAGAAAGTCGCGTCGGTTCGTAAATGTTTAGAAGTAACTAACGTACAATGCATGATTAAGTAATTCTGGAATATTGTTAATTCATGAAGTTTACATTTTCGGTAATAACCGTAAAGGAACTGCATACATGTTCACTGCGTGATTGCAAATGCTCGATTTCGTTGACATTATTATGGATTCACATATGTATCCGATGATGTGATATGATACTTGTGCCGTTCAGCTAGCTTAAACTCTTGGAAAATGTAGTGTAGGGAACAAGTGTGAGGATATATGCACCGCTTTAGATTCTTAACTAAGACTCAAATATATTTGAACAAAGCGAACCTTTTTGGCTACAAATTATTTTCTAAATAAATAAACATGTTGTAATATAATTAAGTGCATAACATTAGATTAAGAAGGCTGTCATGTCAAAATTAGGACAACTTTTCTCCATTCCTCCTTTAATCTTTAAAGTTTATCTCTTTCTTTCTTAAAGTTAGGCCGTCCAAAGGAGAATTATGCCTTAATCTATTCCAATATATATCTTTCTCTCCATCTTTTCTACTTCTATTCGTTTTTTTTCCCACATGGTCACACCGGGAGAATAAAGATGATTATTTTGATTGCTCAGAAAGCTAAGAAAAAACAAAATGGAACCCCCTTTTGAGTAGATAATCCCATAATTTGCTTTTATTACTTGATTTGGTGATAAGACTGCCTTATTTTGAAATTGTTTAACAATATTCGAGGCTCTATTGTTATGTCCATATAAATTCCTGGGAAAATGTTTGATTTGATAGAAACCTGGGGAAAGTCATGCAGAAGTTCAGAACACGTATGACCTTTACGTTTCATCCAAATTCAAAATCAGTTTCAGTGTCACTTAAGACAAGCAATACCCTAGTTTTAAAAAAAAATCTGTTGATGCAAAACACTTCTGCTGAAGGCCAAACTCTTCAAAAGTTGATATAAAACTAACTAAAAGCTTTATCAAGTGGAATGGATAGACTGATCGAATTTACGATGTGTTTTTTTTTCTTTCTGGCTAACATATATAAGTGCTTAAGAATCATATGGGGTCTGGTCCTGGTTAAAGCATTCAGATTTTGACTATCCTGTCACACACTTTCTTGAAAGGATTCGGTTACACAGACGATTTTCTTTTTGGTGTGACTGAGGTTGAATGTTTTTTGTTGGAGCAAAACAATTTTAATTAGAGGAAAAAGTTTGGTTGGGGTGTGCCAGAAGAAATTATCTATATTCCTTTGCTTTCTTTCGTTCAAAACACTTTTGCATTCAAATGATTTTGGTCTGAACTTTGTATGTCTTTTGGTCTAAGCTCACAGCAAAGCCATTTCTTTTTTTCCCTAATAAATGCGGACAGCGTGGAAAGAACAACTCCCAGTTTCCACTACAAGAAAACGCAAATAAAACGACTACGGTTTTCGTAGTTATTTCGTCGTAAAATAGGGTTTACGACGAATTTACTCCGAAAGTCGTTTCGTCGTTAAACGTTTGTCGTAACGCATATTTTGTCGCTAGTTCGTCGTAACTTTACGAAGAAATATTTTCGTCGTAAAGTGGGGTCAAAACTTTCGTCGTAAAAACGTAACACATTCCTTGTAAAAGCGACGTAACACATTCCTCGTAAAAACCACGTTAAATGTTTCTTCGTAAAAGACACGTAAACATTTTCGTCGTAGAGAACACGTAAATCATTTCCTCGTAAAAAACACGTAAATGTTTTCTCGTAAAGTAGACGTAAACTTTATCCTCGTAGAGTAGACATAAATAATATCCTCGTAAAGAACACGTAAACTTTTTTCTCGTAAAAAAAACGCTGTTTTTCGTCGTTAATTAGACGTAAATTAGCTACGAATTTGCTTCGATTTTTTATTTTGTACAAAAACAAAAATATAATCAAATTTATTTTTAAATTTATTTCTAAATTCTTAAAAATGTAAATAATATAAATAAATATGAAAATATTTTATAAATATGAAAATATTTTATAAATAAGAAAATATTTTATAAATATGAAAATATTTTATAAATATTTAAGTTTCACATTTTTACTACAAAATAAAAAGATGAAAAAAAACTAAGGATTGTTGGAGGGGAGGAGCTTGTCGAAGAACTCCTGACTCGTCCTCCGAACATCTTCTTCATTGTGGGATGGCTCTGGAACGGAAGTTTGTGTCCGCATCTGTGCCACCATAGCCTCCACCTGAGGATTTCCAGACGCCAGAACGTCTAGAATGCTCTCGAATGAAGTCATACAAGCTGCAAACGAAGACCGCGTCTGGTTCAACTCG
This sequence comes from Brassica oleracea var. oleracea, assembly GCF_000695525.1. NCBI lineage: Eukaryota > Viridiplantae > Streptophyta > Magnoliopsida > Brassicales > Brassicaceae > Brassica > Brassica oleracea. Next base: position 39,624,609 of record NC_027754.1, on the reverse strand, counting down.
GAACGCGTCTCGTTCAACTGGGAGCACAGTTCAGTGACTTCATCAGCCCGTCTCTGACCATAAGACGATGTCGCTCTTGGGACATCATTGACGGAACCAATCCCCAACATACGTCCATTTTTCTTAAGGACAACCTTAAAAAAAAAAACGTTAGTAATTAAAAATTAGATTAAATGAATAATAATAATTAAAGATTTTTTAAAAATTTACCTCCTCGTAAATCTGATTCACTTCAAGTGTTAATAATGTGACTGGTATTCCATCGGGAGACTGCTGGGTCAACTGGGTTTGGCGATCTTCAATTCGAGCAACCACGTCGTTGTAGATTTGCTCGAACCTAGGATCAACAAATTGCCCAGCCTTGTTCTTGTAGGTCCTCTCGCAAAGATCTTTAAGAGACGGGAGTTCTCCCGTCTCGCAAAGATCTTGTAGGTTCTCCCGTCTCTTTGGCCTAAAAACATTTAAGAAGTTAGAATATATAAAATATATATTAAAAAAAGTCATTGAAATATTTAATTACCATCTCCATACGGACACCGGCGTAGAGTTTTTGACCTGTGGTGTGAAACATCGGCCCGTTGCCATGCTCATCTCTCGTCAGACGGGAGGCGGAGCAACTGTTGGAGACTTTAATGGACGATAGTAGTTTCCAATAACGGATGAGGTCATCCCACACAAGCGTGGTGAGCTCAGCGGGTTTTCCCTGCTCATAACCCCTCAAGATCCAATCATCCTTCCAGTTGGATACCGTGTCCAACAATCGTTTTTTCGCCTTTGCTTCAAGCATATTCTTCACCCTCTCGTTCACCCCTATGGACCAATGATATTTTTGTTGTAAAAAAAATTAGATTAGTAATTACTTTAAAAATAATAATTCGTAATAATAAAAAATTAGATTAATAGTATCTTACGGCAAACATTTTGAACCACGTCTTTCTGATGTAGATCGGTGTCGTTTTCCCGTTCAGATGAGCGTGGGGAAAGTAGCCTTTGATCACCTCGGTTATGTTCTGAGCGACAGAACCGTCAACCTCAAACTTGAAAGAAACCAAAAAAAAAGTGTTAGCTTAATTTTTATTTTTTTTATAAAACAGTTGCACAATAAAAATGTAATGTACCACAAAGTTCTGTCGGGTCGTCGGGGTCTAAGACTGGTAAACCTCCTCTGCCTGGCTGAGTGAGAAGGTCCTCGACGGTGTACATAGCATAAGGAGCACTCGGCGGCACCAGCAAATCGGGATGAATCTCGTTAGGCGCCATCGGAAGAGGAGGTACCTGCTCAGGAACATGATCATGATGCGCGGATGGCGCATCAAACCGAGGAACCGGTGGCGGAACATACGGAGGCGCCTGAGAGTCGGGGACAAATTCCGGAAACGAAGAGCTAGGAGCTGAAGAAGATGATGCGTCTGTACGAGTACCAAGCTCACCACTAAACATCTGACTGTAATGCTGTGTACTGCCCTTCTTATTCTTTCGAACCATCTGAAAAAAAAAAATTGTTATTATTAACCATATAAAAAAAAAATATAGATTATTAATTAACATTTATAAATCATAATCCTATATTATCTACAAATTCCATAAACTAATTACCCTAAACTAACCACCTAAGCTAATTACACTAAACTAACCACCTAAGCTACAAATTAGAGAGGAAGTAGAGAGAGAGAGTACCTTGCTTGGAGAAAGAGAGGAATTGACTACCGGTTCATCCTGAAAATTGCTATTACTACTACTAGCTTCATTCGCATAATTATAATCTTCTCCATGTTGAAACCAGATATAGTAATGTGGCGTGAAACCTCTATTTATTAAATGTTTCCATACATTTTCACGAGTTGCCAATTTTTAATTGTTGCATTTCCGACAAGTACAGAACATTTTACCGCTTTCCTGAGCGGGCGGTGTAGAATCTGCTTGATGCATAAATGTCTCCAGCCCTTCGAGATATTCTTTAGTCACTCTGCCGTTAGTATCTCTGTGCGTATACATCCACCTCTGCAATTCGACTATATTTGATCACCCGACATTTTTTTTCTCTCACGTTTTTAGTTTTTTTTTTTTCAATTTGGTGTGCTTCAAATGAAACATAAATGCCATATTTATAGGAAGTTTTCGAAACTGGTAGGTGAAATTTTGCTAGGAATTTATGACGAAATGTAGTTAGGTAGCCCAACAAAAAATGTGTTTAAAACTAAAAGTTGGTGCACTCGAGACTTCGACGTTAAATAGATGTAAAATATTTCGTCGTAAATTCCTTGTTATATTTACGTCCGTTTTACGACGAAATATGTTTTCCTCGTAAAAACCACGTTAAATTGCGTCGTTTTTACGACGAAACTTTATTATCGTTTTACGATGAAATTACGTTGATTTGTTTTTTCCTCGTAAGGGTCTCGTACATAAGAAGTGCATTTACGACGAATTATTTTCCTCGTTACTTTTCGTCACTAATTTGATGTTTTCTTGCAGTGTTCAGGTCAACGTGTAACAAGCAAAATACTCGGTAAGTGATTTTTAAAATCTGATTTATAATATTCTGTGTTGCTTTGTAAAAGGCCAAACTCATCAAAAGTTGATGGCTAAATTGGCTAAATCTTTAGCAAGTGGGCTGGATAGACGGGTTGATTTCACATTCTGTTCTTCTCGTTAACGCAAGCGCTTTAGAATCTGGGGTCTGGTCCTCGTTAAAGTCTTAAAGCAATTCACATTTGACTGTTGTGGTCATAAACTTTCTCGAAAAGATTGGTTTATGGAATGACGGTCAAGTCTTCGTCTGTTCCCTCTTTCCATGTGTTTGCGGAAACATGACCAGGGCTTGCCGTGATTTATGAATGCCTTTTACAAAAAAAAAAGATTGGTTTATGCAATATTTTTTTCTTTTGTGATAGAGTTTGAATCTTTTAGTTAGGGCAAACACAATTAGCTAATATGTATTAAAGGAGTAAAGGGTTGATTGAGTGCGCCTGAGGCAACCATCTAATTCCTTTGCTCTCATCATTCTACACACTTTTACATTTAAATGATTTTGGTCTCCCTTTGGATCTCTTTTGGGTCTAAGCTAATAAATACATCCCCTTTCCTCAATTTTTTCTGTCTTATAAACAGTTAACGAGTTTGTGTTTGTTCTCATAACTTTTCTATTTTTCTGTCTTATAAACATTTATCCACGCCTATGTAACCTCATGAAAACCTCGAAAATTTCATCAAAGAGACTTTAGAAAACTAAATGACTATACGTAATCTTATACGTAAGCAAGTTTATAATACTTATTCATCCGTATTAACGTTTATGATAAATAGAAGAAATAAAAGCTCTTTTGTGTGTGATCTAACGTTCACAATAATTATGTCATATTATCTTCCAGAAAAAAAATATAATCATGTTTGAATTTCAAATTGTTCACTTGCTTTTCCTGAATAATGATTGTAGGATCATTTCTGTATTTGTTCTATGGCACAACATATATTTACGTTTTTCTCATTTTGAATAATGATGCTTTAGCTTCTTTTGTAGAAGCATTGGGAGAGAAAGTAAGTGTAGTAGAACTTGTTGCAGGGAATAGTGGCTTTCAGGTTAAGGCTTACATAAAACAAGTAAAAATTTTGTAAAAAAAGATGATTGGGGAATGAAAGGAAGATTTCTTTTGTGAGGATATTGTAATTTTATACTTGTATTCTTCAGTTTCCATCTTAAGAAGAGATAATATATTTACTATTTTATTAGTCTTTTAGGACATAGATATCTATGTGGGAATATAGCTTATGTGATTCTGTTACCAAAGTGTATAAATCTTATTGAAGATTCCTAGGCAAGTTGAATGGTGGTGCATTTTTTCTCTTCTTTCTATGAAGTGGCATGCTTCATGTGTTAGAGAGGGATGTTTTCATCAAAGTAGAAGTATAATAGGTAAACCTCTCTATCTCCTTTCTCTCTAACCTCATTTCTTTTTCAAAAAGGTATAATAGGTAAAGCTCCTTGTACCAATTACTGCAATGATCTCATGTTTGAATAATTCATACTCGGAATCATTTCTTTTTGTTCATAGATTTAAACAATTCCTAATCGCTTTATATTATGGGGGTCTTCATTGAACAATAAATGAATTTGTGTTTTTTTTCTCAGTGGATTCTTGAAAGATTTGATAAGCATCTGCATCTGTTTAAATTTCTTTGCGAATATATCTAGTGTTATCAAGTTAAGCTATAAAATCATAAATTACATTTTGGTTAGTGGTCCGAGAATCAAACATTTCCTATCTCTTAATTATGTTCCAATTATAAAATACTGAGTCAAGTTCTGCTCTATGAATAAATATATGCTGTTTCTTGTATATAAAATCGATTTTTGTATTTTACAAAAAGATTTTTCTATATAAATTTGATTTTTTGGATTTTACAAAACATTTTTAATATCTATAAAACTTTTTTGTGATTAAAAACTATTATTTGGGATTTTTAAAAAAAAAAATTAATTTATATATTTCTGTATTTATTAAATATATTTTTTTAATTTACAGGTCTCATGATGATCAGATCCGGCCTCGACAGCGTCGTGGTCATGGTGGTACGGGGAGCCAGTCTCGGGATTCCAGCCATTTTCAGGATTCCCCTTCGCCCCACAGCTCCAACCATACATC
>NC_027754.1:39602247-39618792 GCF_000695525.1 Brassica oleracea var. oleracea | reverse complement strand
TTATTTGTGAAACTTTGAATATTAATTAATATGATTTCAATTTTAATTTTAATTTTATATTTTCGAATTTAAATTTCAAAAATTTTATTTTTTAAAAAAAATTAATATTTTTTACATTCCGAAGAAATTAATTATATTTTTTACTCGATCGATCGATGCGTTTTTGGACATATATCCATCGATCGATCTGTTTATAAAAAAACGTTTGGAATATACCGAGGGACATCTTCCTCGGAATATACCGAGGGACATGTTCCTCGGAATATTCCGAGGAAGATGTCCCTCGGTATATTCCGATCGATCGATGGATATATGTCCAAAAATGCATCGATCGATGAACTTCCGAGGAAATATCCCGACGAATTTCTCCCTCGGTATATTCCGAGGAGATTTCCGACAAACTAGTGATCCTCGGAATTTCCTCGGAAATTTGTTTCCTCGGAATTCCGTCGGAAAATTCCGAGTCCGAGGGATTTCCGAGGAAAGAAGAAATTCCGAGGAATTATTTCCGAGGACTTGTTTCGTCGATATGTTGTCGGAATAACGTTATTCCGACGAAATTCCGACGATTTTTTCCCTCAGTATCCTTGCTGTTTTCTTGTACTGACCAGTTTATTATTATTTCGATTTGGGCGTGAGTTCCTGTTACTGACTGAAACTTTGATTTCATTAGGCACATGAAAATGATTGGTCGTGTTGATAGCAGATACAATCAAAGACTGTCCCCACCAAGAGACTGGCTTGTGCGCTTTCTTTTAATACTTTTCTTGTTCAAAACACCTTCGTTTCTCTTCTCTTTCGTTTTTAAAATGATAGTTATGGTCCAAAAGCTACACACTTTTATGAAATTAACGAAAGCTAATGATGTATGTGATGGGTCAGATAGTTTGATTAGCGCTTTAGTGTTTTTAGGGGTTGAGTTTCTAAATATCATACAAAAATAATTAAATTCAAAGACCAGGGTAGTTGATCCTTGTGTTGTTTTGTGTTTCTTTCCCCTAAGAGTCGGAATGGTAAGAAATGATTATGCTTGATAGTATTTGGAAATTAAAGTACGAATTTCAATATCATTTCAGATGTGTACTATGCTGAGAAAACATAGTCTTGAACGTTTTTCTTTTCCAAAATTTGATAGGCTGAAAACTACGTATATAATTGGTTACTAGTCAGTAGTCTTCAATATTGTTCATCAAGCAAGTGACTTGTGATTATCTTTTGGAACAGAATTTGGTATTTCATTTTTCTTGTTTATTGATAGCTTCTGTTACTTGACAATGAGAGTGTAAATCTATTCATATACAATCTTAAGGAATACATGTTAACGTTTGATAAACTATGTTGTTTGAATAAAACCAAAATATTGTTAATAAAAATTATGCTTATAATGCGTTCCAAAAAAAAACTATGCTTTTTGACACATAGTTGGCTAAAAAGTATATAATATATATATATATATATATATATTTACACAAATCTGTTCATTCCGATGTTTTGGTGGCTCCTATGTTGTATCTTACATGTGATGCTGAGTTTAGCTTACGTGACTGGATCTAGATTACGAGACTGTTGTCTGAAAAGGTGTTGGGACTTGGCTAGTAGTAGCTTAAGGCGCTAAAGGAGAAACTGATTATATCTCAAATATTTTCTTCAAGTGTTATTGGGGATATTATTTAATATTATGTATCATATAGGGTCCGATTGGTAATGACTGTAGCTTTAAAATTTTTGCTGTAGAAAAAAATCTGTAGATTTTTTGCTGTGGCTTTAAATTTTATTGCTGTAGAATTTTATGAAATCACTAAAAATTTGCTTTGGATATTTGGCTCTGCAGAGCACTTGTACAGCTGTAGGTTATTTCTAGAGCTGTGGCTTCAAAAAAAAAATTAAAGTTTGATTGCTCTGAATTTGGTGCTTTAGAAATAAATAAGGCTGTGGACAGCACCTACAGCAACTACCAATCACCTCCATAAATGAATGATGATTTGCATCTTTAATTAGGTTCTTTCTAATAAGGGATACACTTTGCAGAAAAGAGAGAGACCCACTAAGCTGCAGTACCCATTACATCTTTTTCTTTTTTGTGAAATTTGAGAAAGAAAAGAATATAAGGGCAAAGCTGAGTTACCTTTGCCTTTTGATACTGCTTTGTCATCACATGCATACCACTTTGGACCCTCAAAAAACCCCCCAAATTTTTCCTCTATCACAAGAAAAGCATACACATTTTCTCCTCCCTCATATATTTGACGACCAAACACTTCTCTTTCTCTCCCTCTTTCTTTTCACCTCTTCCCTTGATCTCTCTCCCTCTCTCTTTTCTTACTCTGCTGTTAGGTTTAATAATCAGCCCCACATCCATATATAAAAAACAGTTAATAGATCCTTCTTCTTTGGGTGCTTTCATTATCTAAGATAAATGGAATGAAGCTATACGCTTGAAACCTTTATCATAGACCTCTCGCTTCTCAGTGCTAGCTAGTACTACCTCCATTTGGTTTTCCTAATTAAGGCTGTCAGTGTGTCACCATGAGAGCTGGAGGATGCACGGTGGAGCAAGCCCTCACGCCTGAAGCAGCAAACGTGGTGAAACAATCCATGGGCTTGGCTAGAAGGAGAGGACATGCTCAGGTCACCCCTCTCCATGTGGCTAGCACCATGCTCTCTGCTCCAACGGGTTTACTTAGAACAGCTTGTCTCCAATCTCACACGCACCCTCTTCAATGCAGAGCCCTAGAGCTCTGCTTCAACGTGGCTCTAAACCGCCTCCCGACCTCCACGGGGAGTCCTATGTTAGGGATTCAAACTTCCCCTTTCCCTTCTATCTCAAACGCTCTCGGTGCAGCTTTCAAACGCGCGCAGGCTCACCAGCGGCGTGGAACCATCGAGAGCCAGCAGCAGCCGATCTTAGCAGTCAAGATTGAAGTGGAGCAGCTCATAATATCCATCCTCGATGATCCTAGCGTGAGTAGAGTGATGAGAGAAGCTGGTTTCTCGAGTCCTCAAGTGAAGAGCAAAGTCGAGCAAGCTGTTTCTTTAGAGAGTTCCTCAAAAACTATATCCACGAGTAAACCCGAAGAAGGACAGATGTTAATGTTAACTCCTGTCAGGGACGAGGATGTCATGAACGTTATAGACAATCTAGTCGACAAAAGGAAGAGGAACTTCGTGATCGTGGGAGAGTGTTTAGCCACCGTTGACAAAGTCGTGAGAACGGTGATGGAGAAAGTTGATAAAAAGGACGTGCCCCAAGCTTTAAAAGACGTTAAGTTTATAACGTTATCGTTCTCATCGTTCGGACAACCTAATAGATCCGACGTGGAGCATAAGCTAAAGGAGTTGGAGACACTCGTGCGGAGCTGTGTCGGAAAAGGAGTGATTCTAAATCTTGGAGACCTAAACTGGTTCGTAGAGTCTAGAACAAAAAGTTATTTGATGAGTAATAATAATAACGACAACAACTACTGTGCTGTGGAGCATATGATAGTGGAGATTGGGAAGCTGGCTCGTGGGTTGCTAATGGGAGATCATGGAAGGTTTTGGTTAATGGGTCTTGCGACTTCACAGACTTACGTGAGATGCAAGTCTGGTCAACCCTCGCTTGAGTCCCTTTGGTGTCTCACCACTCTCACTATTCCCATGACTAGTAGTAGCCTCCGGTTGAGTCTTTTCCCCGAGAGGTAATTAAAGTCTTCTCCTTTTGATACGCTCAATCAACATTTTAGAGACTAGAAATAGTATGTTTTTTATTTAATTTTTGTTGGATATGTTCTAACTATTTTGTCTCTTTGTTCGAAAAGGACAAATTTACCTATAGTGTTTTTGCTTTATGTGGTGATCGTCTAAAAGAGCGGTGAAACAACGTGCATCCTTTTCGTACCTTTTTCGAAAAATTCTACTATAATTTTATCAGTTTTCTTGTGAGAAATCCTTATAGAAGATTGGAGAAAATAAGTTACTTCATTTCAGTTTTAAGTTAAAGTTTAAATAAAAATTTAACTTTTTACCTAATTACTGGAGATAAACTGGATAGCAATTATGTGTATTTTTTCTTCTTTTTTTTTGCTAAAAAGCAATTATGTGTATGTTACGGACCAAAATCTTGAAATTCATAAACTTTTCTAATCCAAATTTAATATATTTTTTGTCAACTATCCAAATTTAATACATAAATAAAAATATAATAATAATGTAAACCTTTCTAATCCAAATGTAACACATAAATATAAATATGGTAATAATGATTATGCTACAATACTAATAGTTTGTTCTTCAAAACTTTTCATTTATTCTTCAGGGTTTCACAATCTTGATCTTCCTTCCCAATTTATCTCCAATACTAATCATGACCTTTTTGCTTCAAAGCAGAGAGCTTGAAGTCAAGAAATCAGAGAGCTTACCTCTGCAGCTGCATTCATCAGAGGATCAGCTCAGTTTCTGTGAGGAGTGTTCTGTCAAATTTGAAGAAGAAGCTCGGTTCTTGCGATGCAGGAATAATAACAGCAATGTAAATACTGTAGTTTTACCGGCGTGGCTTCAGCAATACAAGAAGGAGAATCAAAATAGTCGCAATGTGAGTTTTAATAACACCAAAATTAATTCATTTTTTCCTTCTCATTTTCTTCTTTTAAGAGCGTTTTTATTATTGGACTTGGCAGGATTCAGATTCTATGAAAGAACTTGTGGTTAAGTGGAACACAATCTGCGATTCAATCCACAATAGACCATCCTTAAAAACACTCTCACTATCTTCTTCCTTTCCTGGTTCCACTCAACCTTCTAGTACTCTGGATCATCTTCAAACCAATGGTGATTCCGTGGCCCCTGATGCATTCCCCTTAAGAGTGTTCCTTCCAGAGCTTCTCTCTTCGAATCCTAACTCAACAGTTAACTCAGAAGCTTCTTCAAGCGATGGAATGGAGGTGGAACATGCCTCTTCTAGGTTTAAAGAAATGAATGCTGAAAACCTAGCAGTACTATGTGATGCCTTGCACAGCAAGGTACCATGACAGAAGGATATAATCTCAAATATAGCGAAAACAGTATTGAAATGCAGATCAGGCTCGAGTACGAGAATAATCAACGGAGACAAAGATGTAAAAGAAGATACATGGATGTTCTTTCAAGGTCTTGATGTAGAGGCTAAAGAGAAGATCGCTAGAGAATTGGCTAAACTCGTGTTTGGTTCGCAAGACAGCTTTGTCTCGATCTGTTTGAGCAGTTTCTCGTCGAAAGATTTGAGGAACAAGAGGTCGAGAGATGAGCAGAACTGGAGTTACATTGAGAGATTCTCTGAAGCTGTTTGGTCTGATCCAAAAAGAGTGTTCTTAGTGGAAGATATAGAGCAAGCTGACTATTTGTCTGAAAAGGGTTTCAAGAGAGCCATTGAGAGAGGAAGAGTTCGTAGTTTGAGTGGGGAAGAAGCTTCGCTTAGAGATGCTATTGTGATCTTGAGCTGTGAAAGATTCAGCTCAAGATCAAGAGCTTGTTCTCCCCCGGTTAATGAGAAATCGGACGGTTCAGATCAGTCTGAGGACAAGAACGTAGTTACTTGCGTCGCACTCGATCTTAACCTATCTCTTGACGATGACGCTTGCGAAGAAGAGTCATGTGATGAGATTAGCTTGCTTGAAGTTGTTGATGCACGGTTTGATTTTAAATGTTCATCAACATAACATCATGCACGTGTGCATGCATACAACGTGGCCCAGTTTATGAATACACGAACATGATCAAATCGAGTACATCATGCGTTATTTGTTTCCGTAGAATTTATCTTTCACTAGGACAATACTTTGGGTAAAACGTGTAGTTTTAGAAAAAAAATATTTGGCTTAGGAAATTTCTAGAAGGATATGGGAAGCTGGATAATTTCTTTCATCTTTTTTTGTTTAATGTAAAATTTTCATATTATGGTCGTATAATATATGTTCTCAGGAAAAATGTTGGAAAGCTGCAGAAAAGGAAAAAAAAAAAATTGTTGACATTTAATTTGGATTGAACGGAATTAAACCAAGCTTTATGAATTTGTCGATATATCATCAAAGTGACTTATTTTGCTGTTTTTTTTTGTCTTTTGTGAAATAGTCCCACAGTTCCATGTTAATATTCACTTGGAGTGTTTTTGTTGTTGTTAATATTGCGTAAAGGCTTTATCCAAAAAAAAACATATATTTTATTGGACAAAAAAAACATATATATCTTAATATTATCATAGGGTATTTCTTTAATAGTTTTCGTATTTATGTTCTATTGATTGCTAGTGCAAGTTGCAACTTAATTTTCTTCTATTTGAATCCAAAGCCGGGATCTTAAATAATTTTAAAAATCAAGTTTGAAGTCTAATCAAAAAGAGAATAAAAAGATAAACCAAACTTAAGGTAGAAGAAAACGCTTAAGCTAGAAGAAAGAACATGCAAACATGCAAAGCGGCAGTATACTAATCACTTTTTGACAAAGACAACATCTGTTGGATTTCCCTCCTTAAGCCCAAAACTAATCAAATCATAATCAAGCCTTAATCCAAGAATCAAGAAAAACAAAAAGAGAAAATATTTGTAAGAGAGAGTTTCCAAAAACAAAATCTTTGTAGTAAACCCTTTCCTAAATATTAAGAGTCTTCTTCTTAAATTTTCTAGTTGTCTAATACCATCTTCATCTCATCGATATTTCGATATATGGCACCGAAGACTCGGGCATATGAGTGAGAAAGGTTTAAGTATACTTTCTAGCAAGAAACTTCTTCCTGATATGAAAGGTATTTCTCTCTCACCATGTCATGATTGCTTAGCCGGAAAACAACATAGGGTCGCTTTCCGAAGATCATCTACGCCTATGAGAAGAAAGCATATTCTTGATCTTGTGCATACTGACGTATGCTCCATGTCCGAGAAATCCAATGGAGGGGCATCATATTTCGTCACCTTTATTGATGACCATTCAAGGAAGGTATGGGTATACCTTTTGAAGTCAAAAGATCAAGTTCTTGATGCTTTCAAGGAGTTTGTAGCCCAAGCAGAGCGAAGTACGGGTCAAAAACTCAAGTGTGTTCGATCTGACAATGGTGGAGAGTACCGAGGTCCCTTTGAAGCGTTTTGCAAAGCTCATGGAATCAGGATGGAGAAGACACCACCAAAGACGCCACAACTGAACGGGCTAGCTGAAAGAATGAATCGAACGATCACAGAAAGAGTTCGGTGCATGCTCTCTCACGCTAAACTACCCAAACCATTTTGGGGAGAAGCCATAAAGACTGCAGTGGACGTCATAAATCTTACACCATCAGTTCCTTTGGAAGGCGATGTCCCGGAGGAAGTTTGGTCGGGTAAGAAGGTCTCTTACAACCATTTGAAGGTGTTCGGTTGCAGAACGTTTGTCCATATACCTAAGGATGAACGAGCCAAGCTAGACTCTAAGACTAAAGAGTGCATTTATCTTGGATCACCAAAAGACGAATTCGGCTATCGGCTTTGGGATCCGGTTAACAGAAAAGTTATCCGGAGCAGAGATGTTGTTTTCTTCGAAGATCAAACAATCGAAGACATCAACAAATCAAAGAAACCAAAGCTAAGGGTTGTAAGGAATGAAGATTCTCATAAGCCTCAAGATCATGAACAAGTGATTGGAGATGATGGCGAAGGGGATCCAATCATGGATCCGAATGGTGATGAAGGTGAAGAAGAAGTTCAAGTGGAGCCAGAGGAAGAACATGAGCCAAGAAGGTCTGGAAGAGAGACAAGACCATCTGTAAGATATTATCGAGATGAGTACGTTAATCTTACAGATGAGGGGGAGCCTCAAAGCTATGAGGAGGCCATAGGAGACACCCATAAAGATAAGTGGGTTGAAGCTATGCAAGATGAAATGCAATCCTTGCATGATAATCACACTTATGAGCTGATGAAGCTACCAAAAGGAAAGAGAGCCTTGAAGAACAAGTGGGTGTATAGGTTGAAGTATGAAGATAGAAGCTCAAATCCAAGATACAAAGCTCGATTGGTTGTGAAAGGATTCAACCAAAAGAAAGGCATAGATTTTGAAGAAATATTCTCTCCAGTGGTGAAGATGTCCTCTATCCGAGTGGTTCTTGGTCTAGCAGCAGTTCTAGACTTGGAGATTGAACAACTCGATGTCAAGACGGCCTTTCTACATGGTGAACTCGAGGAGGAGATCTATATGGAGCAACCTGAAGGATTCAAGGTTCCAGGAAAAGAAGACTTGGTGTGCCGATTAAAGAAGAGTCTTTACGGTCTCAAGCAAGCCCCAAGACAATGGTATAAGAAGTTTGACTCCTTCATGGTGGATCACAACTTCAAGAAAACCAAGAACGATCATTGCGTTTTTATAAAGAGGTACGAAAGCGGCGACTTTCTCATATTATTACTCTATGTTGACGATATGTTGATTGTGGGCCAAGATCGCAACAAAATAGCCGCATTGAAGAATGACCTAGGAGAGTCCTTTGCAATGAAAGATTTGGGGCAAGCGAGACAGATTCTTGGAATGAAAATCACTCGGGATAGACCAAAGAAGCTTTTGTGGTTATCCCAAGAACGATATGTTGAAAGGGTGTTGGAGAGATTCAACATGAATAAGGCAAAGCCAGTGAACACTCCACTTGGTGGACATTTCAAGTTATGTTCGGAGCAAAGTCCAACAAGTGAGAAAGAGAAAGAAGAAATGAAGACTACCCCATATGCATCAGCAGTGGGCAGTCTCATGTATGCTATGGTGTGCACCAGACCGGACATTGCCTATGCAGTAGGAGTTGTGAGTCGCTTTCTAGCGAATCCAGGAAAGGAGCATTGGAAAGCAGTTAAGTGGATCCTACGCTATCTACGAGGCACAACGAAGAAGTGTCTATGTTTTGGCAATGGAAAATTGGAGCTGAACGGTTACACCGATGCAGATTGGGCTGGTGATAAAGATTCAAGGAAATCAACATCAGGATTTGTGACTACCTTTGCAGGGGGAGCTGTTTCCTGGCAATCGAAATTACAAAAGTGTGTTGCCTTATCCACAACGGAAGCGGAGTACATCGCAGCAACGGAAGCATGCAAGGAGATGCTATGGATGAAGAACTTCTTGCTTGAGTTGAGAGTAAAGCAAGACAAGTACAACATGCTATGTGACAACCAAAGTGCTATTCACTTAGCAAAGAATCCAACGTTTCACTCTCGCTCAAAGCACATTGATATCCGACATCACTGGATCCGAGAAGTTCTGGAAGAGAAGCTCATACATCTCACAAAGGTACACACCGACGAAAATTGGTCAGACTTTATGACCAAAGTATTACCGATCAAGAAGTTTGAAGATTGCTGCAAAGGCACAGGCATGGCGACTGTTTCGGGCTAAATCGGGAAGGGGGAGATTTGTTGGATTTCCCTATTTAAGCCCAAAACTAATCAAATCATAATCAAGCCTTAGTCCAAGAAGAAGAAACATCTAGAGAAAAGTGGAGAAGTATAGAAGAAGAATTGTGTAGAAGAAGAGAGAAAGTTATGGAGTTAGATATTTTGAAATAAATAATAATTTAGAGAAATCTAGAACTTGTTGGAGTGTGCTCCTTCACTTGTATAAATAGGGGTGCTTAGCACCATTTGTAATCATCCAAGAATCAAGAAAAACAAAGAGAGAAAATATTTGTAAGAGAGAGTTTCCAAAAACAAAATCTTTGTAGTAAACCCTTTCCTAAATATTAAGAGTCTTCTTCTTAAATTTTCTAGTTGTCTAATACCATCTTCATCTCATCGATATTGGATAATTTTCACAACAACATCTTATTACTTAATACACAATTTATCATAAACCACATTATCTCATTCTCCTTTTACTTGTCGTTAACTATGACAATGATTTGATAAAACTTCTCCGCTTCGTAGTAACTGACTTCATTCTATATATATATATATATATATATATATCTTTTACAATACAAAATCAAATAAATTTTATTTATCTGTCTACAATTTATTGTTGTCGTTTCGATGGTTAATACTTAATAGATGCACTATAACAATAGTAAGGTAAGCTTTTTTCCGCCTGGATATGTTGCGTCTAGAGGGCAAAAGAACGGATACTATAAAACATATTCATGTATTGTGTACACACAACAAGATATCCACATTAATATATGCAAATCAGATAAATGCATATGATATGTGTGTGTATAAATCTATCTATCAATTCATGCATGGAATCTAAAGTTTATCCTCAAAAACAGGAAGGGAGATAAAGTTAAGCATGATCTTGGAAAAGTATAGAGTAAATTTATATACAAGAATTGCAGAAAGTGGGTGATCCTTTTAAAGCACAAGAGAAAAAGAGAGAGTAAAAAGCTAAATTCTATCCCTCTGCTTTTGGGAGTGTTTAAGCTTTTAAGAGCCTTGTGATGGGCACTTGTTCATTAGAGTACTAAACTTTGATCTCATCTCTTTTATCTTTAAGAAAAGCAATGAAAACATACTAACTTTTTCTCTTCGTGGTAGCTTTTGTTTTCTTGTTGATTAAATAAGAATAAAAGGAGAATCGTACAAGCCATTTCCCTTATTAAAATGTAAGCAATACATGAATAGAACTTTAGTTTTATTCAACTGAGAGCTGATGGCATAAAAAAACTTTAGAGCCTCATGCCCGAATCTATATCTCTTGATGAGTCCAAGGGCCTATAGCTCTTATGCACAGTTTTTATTTTAGCATTTTTCCCAAATCTTAAAGAAGAATTTGAATACTTCAAAGGCATGTTATGGGTAGAATTCCTATAAAATTATTTCAAAACAGTTCTTAATTGATTACCAAATAAATAAGCCAGATTTAGATAATTAGTGTGGTGCATTCTTACTTGAGCAAAAAATTAGAAGAAGAATTTTAGTCTCGGGAGTCTCAAAAGGCATCGGCCAGAATGCTGTTCATTTATTTGTTGTAGCATTAGTGTTCAGACGCGGGGATTGGTTCTATCCTTCATTGATCAAAAGTTTAGCTGCTCAATTTAGAGAATGATGATCGATATTGGCTGTATATAATTGAACTGGTTACTCCATGCTTGCTTTTCTTTATTATTGGACTTAAGGATGATTTATGAGGTCCAATAGTGAGGAAGATAAGGCCCATGTATTTTATGGTTTTATATCAGATGGTGCAGCGTCATTTCGTTTCTTTTTATATACAGTTCCATGAAAAATCCACTTCGTACTATAAAGTAGATTACAAAAGTTAAAAAGGTAAAATTGACAGCAGCAACAGAGAGATAAAGTAGATTTAGTGGGTCCGGCGTACAGCCGGCGCGTGAACGAGCGTGCCGTCGCCGGAGCCCTTCTACTCCCGTTAGGTTGTTTGTTCCTTGTTTCTCTTTTGACTCATCTCCCTTACTGCCCTGTCTGAGCTCTGGCCCAGTATACATCCTTCGTCGTTCAACGACATCAAAGGTGGCTTTGAGTCTGGAGTCAAGGCGCGGTAGTGTGGAGGGTTCTGGCGTGGTGAAGTCGGCTTGTCAGGTTTTCAGTGAAGATCTCTCTTGCGGTTCAGTCTTCGGCTCATGGATGGTGGTTTTGGCTTTCTAGTTTTGATTTCAGCTACGGTGCAAGCGGTGGATGTCAATGGTGTGATTGTGTGTGGTTGTTGTGGGGGTGTGTGGTTAGAGCAAGAGGTCTAACACCTTTGAGAAAACTCAAGTTTGTTTCGTTGCTATCTCTGTGGTTTAGAGTCCTTCTCCTGGCCTTTGAATAAGTGTTCTTTCGGGATTGTCTTGTGCCTCTCTCTTGTCCTCGGTGGCTTCGGTTAATGGAAGCTTTATAAAGAGGTTGAAGCTGTTGATTCTCCGAAGAAGCTTTAGTTGAGAATGGAGCTTAATTTCCCGGCGTTTGCCTGTTTGCTTCTTTGATGGTGTAGGGTGTTTGGCTTGCTTGTTCTGGTTTGGTTCCGTGAACTTTAGGTTCAGGTTTTCTTGGTCTTGGGTCATTGTGAAGCCATTGCATCGATGTTTCTTCTTGGTGATGTTCGAGGCAAGTTGTCTAGCTCGTCAAAACTCAGAAGTCTTATCTCTAGTCTCCTCCTCAAGGTTTGTGTTCGAGACTGGATGCAAGAGTTATGATTAATCTTGTGTTTGTAGTGGTTGTTGTATGGCATCCGTTGTTTGGGTTTGAGCTTTCTTTGTGTGGGCTATTTGCTTCCGGGAATGTTAAGGTGTATCCACCGGATTTAGTTGTTCAATCTTGTATGTTCCTCTATTTAGTCAATCAAAAATCAGTTGGAAAAAAAAAAGTAGATTAATTATGCCTAGCTCGAGTTTAGAATATTTTCAAACTATATAGCCGTACTAAGTGAACTACATGGTCATAAACTCAAGCCCTTATAAAATTCAATGTATTTCAATAGATAGCTATTTTTATGACTAGGATAATCATCCTAAAATTGTATAGCCGGTTTTCATCGGATTTATCCGACTATGCCACGGTATTTTCTACGTTGGCTGATGATTTCCTTAGTAATAAGTTATATAAGAGTTTTCTTCCCGATCTGGAATTTACTTTTCTTTAGAGAGTGTAGTTCCTATCTTTTTTGGTAAAAGAAAAGAAAGTGATTACTGTGCTTTCATTGAGAGGTGTAGTTATCTTTTTCTTTTCTTTTTTGACTGAAGGCTTAAAAACAATATTAAAACTGAGGGATAGTGATACTATATTCTAAAAGCATATGGTTTTCAAGTTTTCAACCTAAAATCGACATCATCAACATACAGCAAAGGTGGATACTTAAACCTGTTTAATAGCCTGACTAGATAGATATTGAATGGTTTTAGTTTTGGGCCTTTCAAGCCTCTCTTTTTTTGTCACAGGTACGTCAAGTCTTCAAGCCTCTTAAAAGCAATTTTTCTAATAGATATCTCAAGCTTAACATAAATAAAATGATAAAATATAGAAAAATATGAAAAAGATTTTCAAATGAGAATTATCATGAAGCCTACAAAATTCTATGAAAACAAATATATAATTTTAAGCTATCTACTTTTTAGTATTAAAATTTAATTACATAAATAAATTATATGAAGCAGTATAATTTATTCTTTAAAATCTTTTTAAAGGCTTTATCGAGGTGCTCTAACACTAACCCATCAAAAAATATGCTACTTTATCCTATAAAATTATTATGAGCATATATTCGGACTGTACGATCTATATTAATTTCATAATTAATATTTCATTCGCATCATTACTCTCTCTAGTCTCTACCAACAACATATTCCTCTTCACATTGCCTTTTAAAACTTGAAGAAATTACCGTCTAGATATTGCTGCTATGACATTTTATATCTTTCATAAACTCAACAGCGAATCCTGAGTTACTGTCTTCTATGTGGTCACAGGATTATTGGTGAATACGAAGTAGTAAACTTATGAAGATAAAAACAAAACAAAAAAGCAAGTACAGAAACACAAAAGGAACAAACAGACCCAATCCTCCATTTATTTCAACTCAAGTAGATTTACAATTAACTCCGTCAAAGTTCTAAACGTTCACACTGCATTTAGTAACCAACGTATACTTAACGGCGCTATCACCGACAAGAACACCAGCAGCTTTGTTTCCAAGATTGATGTAAGCCGGACACCGAACATGTATATGATACTTCCCTGTGACCAACGTCCCTACTTTCCACCTCACGCGCCCATCGGCGCGTATCATCAGCCCTACGAACCCACGACCTTGCTCATCTCCCAACGCGACGGAGTTGTACGGAGCGATCGGAACAGCGGTTCCGTAAACAAACGGAGACCAGACGTTGTCTTCTTTGTGGCCTTGGTACGTCGGAGGAATAGCTGTCCGGAGAGTTATCTGCTGGTTCCGGTAAGTAGCGTAGACGTGGAGACGGTCGTAGTAGATTCCGATCTTGGAGTTAGGGTTACGTGACGCGAATGTGACTTGGAAGTTTGTGGTGAGGAGGTTTGGCTGCGAGAGGTTGAAGGCGAAGACGGTGGCGTCTTGGAGGACGAATCTTGGCTTAGTGGGCCTGAGTATGACCCAAACTAGGAAGATGGTGACTAGAACTATTATGATGAAGGCTATTACGGCGGCGCAGATTCGCCGGACGGCTGCTTCTTTGCCGCCACCGTGGTTACCACAATCTTTCGACATCTTTTATTTACGGTTCTGCCACTGGTGTGTGTCTCTCTTTCTTTCTTTTTGTGTTGGTCGTGGCTAGTGATGAGGGGAGGAAAACAATGTGTCTGAGAAAGATGGTTGTGTATATTTATATTCTAAATTGTATGTAATAATGGCATATGTACTATGCGCGTTGTGTCTAAACTACTATAGTTTCATTTAAGTTCTTGACTAATCTTTTTCAATAAATTATTTTGTAGCAATAGTACCGTTTTAGTAATTTCACTATACGCGTGAAGAAATGGTTGTAACTTGTAAACATACGTATGCTCAAAAAGAATAAGAAAACCTTTTTTAAAAGAATACATGAATGTTGATATTATGCATAATGGTTAATTTGTTGACATTTAGTTGAGCTTTTAGCTGGCTTGTCAATTTTATTTTATTTAGCTGCGATGATGTAAGTTTCACTCATGATTAATTCTGTTAAAATATGAGTCTATTTTGGATTGTTGTTTTGGTATAACTATTTTAGTCTAAACAAGAACATGGCGCATGTGACATCTTCTTATTCTGAAATTACAGTTTTTGTAAATCAAAACAATTCAGTTCAAAGATAAATTTATTTTCGGTGTTAGATGTGTCATTTTATGGTTGGTTTTGGTAGAATATTCTAGTATAAAAACATGGCGTATCTTATTTTATAGTATCAGTTTTGAGATATTTGAGATCTAATATAAAATTAAAAAAAATTAACGAAATGTTTACAATATTATATAACATTTCATTGGATATCGATTGCTCATCATATAAATCCTTGGTGGTTAATACTTCAATAACACTCAGCTAAATAATTAATTACTTTTCTTTGGATGACTTATGTTATGTCTAGCTATAAAATGTTTTTGAAAAAATAAATATATAAAAGTTACTTTGTATCGGTGAATTGTTGATAACGATTAGTTAGTGTATGGGATTTGTTCCTTTCAGTTCTTCTCAATTGTAGATTTCTAATTGTACTCCTTGCTTTACTTCATTAATTTCATTCATGTCAAATATAGTACTAATATAAAACGTCACCTACTCGTCTAGCCCACCAACTCTTTCTAGTTTTTACCCAACAAGAGTGAATGGAACGTTAAATCCATATTTGATCCAAAAAAAAACGTTAAATCCATATAAATAAGAGAATATATCTATCTTATCCTAAATAATAATATAATTGCTAACATTCGTGCACTGCCCAAGCAATTTATAAAGCTTTAAGGCTATAGATATATAACTAATTATTTGATTGATCTTTTTGATCAAAAATATAACGTGTTTATTCATATCAATGTGTTGCGCCTGCGTCGGGTGTTGGCTGTTAACTTGAAAACAAAACACGTCTCCGCCTTTTCTTCGTTTTACAGAGTAGGAGTAGGACCCACGTGGTCATGTTACAGGCTGCAACTTCTATCTCCACAGCCCAACTAAAGACTTCGAATCTTTCTTAAAGTTACATTTGATCATAATGCAAACTGCAAAGTGTCTTTTCCTTCGTTACATTTCCATTTTGTTAGGTTTATTACATAAAGACAAACCACCAACCCTTTCATTTCTATTTAAATTACGCGTTCATTACCAACCAATCTATATAAATCATTGATATAGATGAATAAATAAGTACTATATTTACATAGTATTGGCCTTTTGTGTTAGTGCAGTGTAGATAATCGCATTTGATTGTGAATTTGTAACACCATTATAAGTAAATAACTTGCGTACTACTATATAGGCTAAAAGGTTCCGTGCATGCCCCATGCTTGGTTTAATTAGTTATGATTTAACTTTCTCGTTTCAAATAGACAGTTCATAAATTTGAAGTTTAACTTTTTCATAACTCACAAAATATCATACATATTGCTAATTTAGTAAACCATATTACAAAAGATGTTTATGTTGATTATTATATTAAATCTTAGTAAATCAAACAAAAAAGTCCATAAGAAATGCTAATGGTTTGTTTTGTATAAGATTAAGGATTCCTTTTTTCTTACCAATACTCGGTATAATAATCAACGTAAACCTATTTTTCCTAATAGTCTTTAATCATATTTAAATGAACCACTTCAATTTATAACTAAAAACAATAGAAAAATCAAGTATGAACTTAAGTGATAGTTTAGAGTTCTAATTTTCATATTTGCATTCTTTATAAAAATAAAAAAGAAGTAATTTTTATAAGTGGGAAAATACTATTTTTACCCCCTAAGGACAGTCTATACTAAGATATTTACTAAGGGGGTGGTATTGGATCCAGGAATATAATTGAATTTGAATTAATTCATATGTAAAAGCTTCTGCAGTATTTTAAAAGAATTGACCAGATTTTAATGCATTGATCCAATTCTTTTTATGATGGATTTTAAAGGAGTATACATAAATTTGATAGAATACTAATTCCTCTAA
>NC_027754.1:39597347-39600423 GCF_000695525.1 Brassica oleracea var. oleracea | reverse complement strand
AAAAGTTAATAAAACTTTGAAGAGGAGTTACAAAAATTACCTTAAAATATTCTTTCCATACTTCATCTGGAGCTGTGAATCGTTTTGTGATAGGGTCCCAGCCAAAACCAGAGCTACATCGGAAAAGCTCAGCATAACCATTATATTCTTTTCTCAAAGATTTCATTCGATTCATGTAATGCTTGTAACTCTTATTGCATCCAAGCTGTTTGTTTAGAACCGGTAATATCTTCGCCTCGACTGTTGTTTTGGTCATGGAGCCATTTGAATCACGCCATCCCCGCCTGATACCATCAACTAGAAGACGCATCAACAATTGATTCTCTTGAGATGTCCATTGCAGATATCCAGCTCTAGCTTTTTTTGGTAGCGACGGTTCTCCAGTTTCCATCCTAATACAGAAATAATATACTTTTATTAGTCATCTTTTACATTCATATAAAAGCAGATTATATGATATATACACACGTAAGTGATTAAACATATAAAATACAGAAATAAAAAGTCATGATAGACAAAAACAAAGATTTATTAAATAACAAATGGAGACTACTGGAAAAAACGCCATGAAGTAATGATAACAGAAACAAAAACTAGTAGTTTAACTTTTGGAAAAACTATACTTTTTCTTGATGAATTTTTTTGCTTTGAGAATGACTGGATATGCAGTGATGTATATATAAGAGAAGTGATCTAGGTTTTGTTTTTTTAGAAAAAGATAAGAACTATTTTATAGGGATTCGTTGCTATATTGTTGAGTATGATAGATCTATGATAAAAAAAGGTTTTTTAAAAATGGTAGGCACTATTTTGTTAGATTTTATGATATATTATTCGATTAGAATATATTTTGTTCATTCTTTACGTACTTTTTGAACAGATGAAAAGTACAGAGAGATGTTATTATTGTGTTTTCCCACGAACATAACAAATCTCCCCATAATGGCCAAGAATTGGTTCTTTGTATTTTCATGGACATTTTCCATTAAATTCTTATCAAATAACATTACTACAAAATCTATCAAATATTGAATAACAACAGAATTTAAAGTAACTAAAAAATGATTACAAATGATTAATCCAATAACACAAGAATTTAAAAGAATTTATGAAATCAATAATTGAATAACAGTGGAATTTAATGGAAACTATAATTCCTTCTAATTCTATCAAATTTCTAAATCCAATACCCCCACCTAAAGGAATGAAAGAATGAGCACTGCCAGCTACAACGGATGCGTGACTTCTCCTTCCATTTCAAACAGTCAAAGGGATCTAGGGATGATAAAAACAGTTTAGACTAACAAGTTGAAAATTTGACAAACAGGCAATTACTAACATCACAAAACTTCTAAACTTTTTTTTTTTTTTTTTAGTAGAAGTCCCCTTAGTCCAATGGTTTGACTAAGAGTTCATTAATGATTTTACACCGGGAGATCTGAGCTTCGAATCCCAGCAAAGACGAATTATGCAGATTTATGGAGAAAAACATATAGGAGATCTTCGGCATGGCGCAAGTACTACCGTCAGGCATAGATCTCATAAGGCGGTTCAGGATGATGCAGTCAGGTGTGAATCCTCGTAAGGCAAGTAGAATTGTCGGCTATAGAATCGTCTTGTAATGTTTCTCATAGTTTATAATAGCATAATTAACCATCGACCAAAAAAAAACATTAACTTTCTTTACTCGTTATATCTTAATCTCATTTATATATTTTTACTCTACTACACATATCATCGAGACTCGAGTGATTTCTTTCTGTGCATTCTCACGCAATCTGATACTCAAAACTAGGAGAAGTTTCCAACATGATGATGATGTTTCATGTCCAACAAACCTGGTCCGTGTTCATGAGGACTCAGCCCCATGAATATTATTATATTGTTTCTTAATAATTTATATAAAAGTTGTATATACATTTATTTATATACTAGTATTATCTCCCGTGCTATGCACGGGTATTATTTATTTGATGATAGATATAAACTCTAAATATAGTATATATTAATTTAACAATGATAATGTTTTTCTGAATTTTGAAAAATTATAGATTGATGTCTAGATATCTTAGAGTTGTCTAATATTAAGAGCCCTAATATAAACCATGAATTTTAAATTATTGATCTCCTTTCAAAATCAAAGAAAAGCTATTACATATGAAAAACATATATTTTGCATAAGTACTATCAAATGTCAACATTAATATTTTGTAGTAGTGTTTATCAACCTTTGTCTGATAGTTTTGTTTTCTTTCACTGTATCTTTTACAGTTATTCATTTTCAATGCTATATTGCTTTGACATTTTTGTTTTCAAGAAAATTGACAAATTTGGCTACAATTTATAAGAAAAATAAAGCAAAATGTATATATAGATCAAAAGTAAACAAAATAAACACATAAATGAAGACCAACCTGATCAGATTAGATGATAATATCATCATGATATATGAGTTTTTTTCGTTTCTTGTCTTCTAATGATCCCTCATATTTTTCTTCTTGTGGCACGTGTCAAAATTCTTAAATGTCTTGTACGTGTGCTTTAAGGTGAGTTCTCTTATCTTCTTCCCTAAATTATCATCACCATATAAAATTAGCATTTCAAAAAAACAACTCGAGAATTAGTATAATCGATTTTAAAAATGTTACCGACTTGTTTTACGTTCATCCTTTTCACCTAGTATGTAGCTTTTGCCTATCCTTTATGAAAGCAAAAGCAAAAACACTACAAGAAAACACAGTTTTAGCAAGGAAATTTAACGAGGAAAACTATTCCTCGTGAAATTACGATGACTTAACGATGAAATTACGAGGAAATAAAGTTTCGTCGTAATGGCCTTGTAAAATACCGAGTAAAGATTTTCCTCGTAAAATCGTCGTAAGTTAACGTGGTTTTTCCGAGAAAAATGTGTTTCGTCGCAAATTCGTCGTAATTTTAGCATGATTTTTACGAGGAAATAACTTACGAGGAAAGAACGAGAAATCCACCAACTTAACACGTTTTTTTTGCCACCAACCTAATTTTTCGTCGTAAATTCCTAGCAAAATTCAACTACCAGATTCGAAAATTTTCTATA
>NC_027754.1:39578421-39592190 GCF_000695525.1 Brassica oleracea var. oleracea | reverse complement strand
TTTTCTATTCGATTTAATTTCAATTAAAATTTTATTAATAAATTAAATAAATATAATTTTTATTTATAAATTCAGTAAATAGAAAACAAAGTAATTTCGTCGCTAATTCCCGATGTATTAACGACGAAATATCGAGGAACAATTAACGAGGATTTTACGTGGATTTAGTTACGATTCTATTACGACGAATTGTTTTCGTGTTTCTTACGTTTTTATTACGACGAATTTATTTAGAGGTTTTTGCGTGTCTTTTACGACGAATCATTTACGAGTTTCTTACGAGGAAGCACAACGACCGCGTTACGTGGAAACCCCACGTGGTCTTTACGACGAAAACTTAATTCTTCTTTACGAGGAAAATATAACCTCGCTAATTAACGAGGAAATGGCGACGAATCTTCTCTTACGACAATCATATAACGACGAAACGCCTTTCATCGCCATTTCCTCGTAAACCTTCTTTTCCGAGGAAATAACGACGATTTTGGCCGTCGTTAAATTTGTGTTTTCTTGTAGTGAAAATAAAAAGATAGCAGTAGATTAGAATAAAAAAAGTGATGAAAAAGAAATTTTAACATGACATAATTTAGGATTTGAGCAGGAAGAGTTGACTATTTTTAGAGTTACTAACCTGGGCATTAGCTTTTATCAACCAACTTTGGAGTACTATCAGCTTATCAGTTTTTGAAGCCTGGTGTTGTGTCACCGTGGGTTTGCCAGAGATTTTTGTTGATATAGCTCCATCATTTGATAATATGGATGCCGTGAACAGAATTTTTCAATCTATCAGTTTAAATTGAATTTCCATCACATTTTAGAGAGAGTTAGAAACTGTTACACAGATTTAGGAAATTAAGCAGTTAGATATGAATTTGAGTTAAAGCGTTGTGAGTTAAATGTTATCTAGAAAAAATGATTACCGGTTCCAAAGATCAAAAGATCATGGGTGTGTGAGAACTATTAGGAATTTTTTGTTCTACATACAAAAATCAGTTATGAAGAACAAACGAAACTGTTTTTACATTTATTTTTCTTTGCAATTATGTTTTTTTCTTTGTATTTATGTTTTTAAAATTTGAAAAAAATATCCTACGTGTCAGAATATTATTCGTTAAGCGACTTGCGCTTTATTATATAAGGGATATAAGCACCAAATTTAGATCAATCACAACTAAAAATAAAACATATCTAAATTTTATGGTATATATTTAAATCAGCTAATCGGTTATCATTTCATAAATCAACTAGAATTGGGCTTTATAGATTTTTTGTGTTTCACTTCATAATCGAATTTGAACAGCAACAATTACTTTACAAGATACACATTTTGCTCTCTTAGTTATCTCCAATATTTATTAATCAACCTCGATCAAACAGTCCGTGGATTGAACGAGTCGAGCCATACAAACATATCTGAATCAAGGATTTATATCACATTTTTGTTGTACACATTCAAACGATTACAAGATCGATTTAATAACGATTGGATTTTTTTTTCTCCACCTAGATTTGCAATTGAACCTAATTGTTTTTCCCTTTGTAACTTCGTTTACTAGGTTTCTATACCTTGTAAACAATCAAACATTACAAGAGATATCAAGAAGAAGAAAACTTCGAAGGCAAAAGGATCAAACGTAAACCAAACAAGGAAGAGGCTTAGGCAACAAAACGGCACCGTTTCCAGATCCTCCTTCAAACGCAACTTTCAACTTCCCGCAAAACACTTTAAGCCCTCTTTCCCGCGCCGACCAACCATCGGTTTTAAAAGTGACCGAAACAGCCATCCACAGATTAAACGACACCGTTCCCGTATCTCTCTCTTTCTTCATCTCTTCCCCGACCCAGCTTGGAACTTTCCGCTGTCCTTTCTCTCCAGCTGTTAGGGTTTCTCCTACCAAAACCGATTTCTTGGTCTCCACGTAAACCGGTTGGAAGTACTCCATGGCCAAGAAATCTTCTTCCGCGACCGCGTTTTGGTTGTAGATGAATCCTTGGATCCGATTGAAGTAGGATGTTAGTTTCGTGTTCGGATTCTCGACGGTGAGATTAGCGGTAAACTGTGCGGAGAATACCGGTTCGGTTAGGTTGAAATTGGAGACGGAGAAATTGGTTACGGAGAAAACCGGGATTTGAGGACGGAGGACGAGCCATGTTATGGTGGTGGAGAGGCAAAGGAAGACGGCTATAACGACTAAACCGGTGAGGATTCCTCTGAAGAAACCGGACGGAGGGGGTGTTTGGTAAACCGGGTTTTGCTGAGGTGGGTAAGAAGAACCGTAATATGAAGCGGGTGGGGCTTGTGCGTAGGCGTATTGGTTGTGATTGTAAGGTGGGTTTGGGTAGTTTGGGTATGGGGCTTGAGGGTAACCTGGAAAGCCCATAACGGGTGGGTAAGATTGCTGTTGCGTTTGCGATGGAGGCGGTTGAGATTGCGGCGAAGGCGGTGGTGGTGGATTGGTGTCGCGTTCAGAGGTTTGATCCGAACCCGAATCGGTTTTGGGTTGAGTTTCTTCTTCCGGAGGAGAAGGCATCGTTGTGTCTCTACCCTCCCCTCTCCTTTCTCTCCAATTAATTCCCTGAAATTAATGAAAATTTCCAGGAAAAGATTTGGAGAAACAAAGGGGGGAGGTTTAGTGGAAAGCACGAAGACTAATCACGTTTTGCCAAACGTTTGACTCTTTCTTTCTTTGGCTAGTTAAAGAATAAAACAAATCAATTTGGATAAAAATAGTGAACCTGCCATGGCTGAGCTAAAAATAGATTACTATAAGGAAAAAAAGAAAAGAAGGTCCAGACCTTGGAACCGAGCCTAAGTCTCCTTCGTCATCCACTTAAGCTTCCTCCTAATATACATTTTCTTGAAATTTGATAATCTGATGGATCCTTTCCAAGAAAGGAAGTTTCGGAACGGAAGTATTAAAAGTTTCCATTTTGGGGCGAGGAATATAAAAATAGGAAAGAAAGTGACATGTTGGAATTGATTAGGTTAGCTATAATAATGATGAAGAAGCTATTATTAGTGCAGAATGTATTTTACTTTCTATGCCAAATCATATTGCCAAGTGATGAAGACAAATCTTCCAACGGTATGCATTGAAGACACTGCATATTTTTATAGCTTGCACATCAAGAAAGAAGAGCTATGTAGAGAATTTAGGGGGTTGTTATTTTGTCGAATCTGCTAATTTAACCCCCTAGTTTTCTGTAGAATGCCAATAATATGACGTCCAAATTTTCTATATTGCGATCCAATCCCATGTGGTAGCCTGTATGAAGCTGTCTATCTTCTGACCATATTTTTTTAATGTAATTTAGCTGTATATACTTCATTTTCGTCTTGGTCCCATGTAAAATAAATCATCTCTACGCCACCCATTCATATTTAAAATTTTATACGTACTACTTATATATTACACCGTGGCAAAACCTATCTTATGGGCTTAAGACTTATAAGACTTGGATTACCTATCAACTTGTATTAGACGACCTCAATGTATATTACCCATCGTACTCAAATTATATAGAATAAATCAACAGAGAACAAAGACCATGCTTTCCATTTTCCATCTTGACATACTAATAACTACCTCAGCAGTTTCATTATCTAGTATTATTTGAATCATTTATATATTAAAAAAGAAGCATTGTAATAAATGTATTCACACTATAATAGATATGTGGCAGATTCACAATGATTTGATAATAAGTATGCTAACGCGTTCACACTATATTCATGAATGTGTTCACACTATGTACTTTGCGTTTTTTTTTAAATATAAAACTCGCATACATGGTTCCAATAAAACTCTGGATTTTTCGGTTCGAATAAAAATAGATAACGAATCAAAAGTCAAACTATAAATATATATTTTTTAATTGTTTACGGATAAAGTTGAGCAAAATATTCATAAATTTTGATTCGATTCTTTATCCGTTTTGATTTGAACCAAAAAATATAGATATCTGTAACTCTAAGAAACAAATCAAATACTAAAATACAATATCCAAAAAAGAAGCAAATCACAAATACCAATATTTTTAGGAACATATATCTAATTCGATCTGTTATATGCATATATATACATATATGTAAAGAATAATATATATACGTTATATATATGTTATATATATATTATACTTTATATCAGTTTTACAATATTTTTATGAATTAAATTTATTATATTAGGTACTGGAATTTAAAAACTTAAATAATGTTTTATTTTTGTAATAAAATGTTATTATTAAAATTTTCAATTATTTTTAAAAATTTATTTTATTTACGGATAAAATCAGATATTCTTTAAAATTCTAAAACATTTCGGATATCCGAGTCACCGAATATCTAGGTGGCTAAAGATCGAATCGACACAAATGCTTCCGAATACTCAGATATTCGATCTGTGTCCACCCCTATTTACGGATACAATTTTATTTTATTTATATAAAAAATGACTAATGTCAAGGCCTTTTTTATTTTAAATTAATTTTAATTTTATCTTTCATGTATTATTTTGAACAAAAATGTCATTTAATATTAATTAAGAATATCTTTATACATTTGTCAACTATTTTTATATACTTTTTACATACACATACATGTGCACCTTTATGTGAGCACATTGTAACTAAGTATTCACCACAACTGAACTATCTAATTTTTTTGAAAGTTGAAATATTTTTTCTTAATGCTTCTTTTACTACCGACCAAATTATAGTGAAATGATGTGTCTTAATAAATTTTTTTTCTTTTTCTTAAGCTATTATCTGTTTAGAAACTATAATATGAAACTATTGGTTCGACATGATGACTATCTAAAATTCATAATATGAAAATAAACAAATAATATTAATTTTTGGTTTTTACCGGAAAAACCCAGAAAATCAAACATTTTAACCGAATAAACTAAAATGAATATTAATTTAAAATAATAGTTATATTTTAGAAGATTAAAAACCAAAAAATAAACTTAAAACTGAACCAATATCTAGACTAAACAGATTTAATGTTTTTTTATTAAAAATAACGAAACTAATAATCACATCCCGTGCAAAGTGCTGATTATTACCTAGGAATTTACGTCAATTTCAGGTTACGTTTGCAACGGATTGTTCTCAATTGGTGAAGATGGTTTCGGAACCAGAAGAATGGCCAGCTTTTGCAAATTATTTAGAAGACATCACGATCCTGAAAGAGAGCTTCATAAGAGCAGACATTATCTATGTACCACGGACGCAAAATTCAAAGGCGGATAGTCTGGTTCAAAGGCGGATAGTCTGAAGCAATCGTCTTTTGTCGTTCACATGGATTCAGCTCACCCGGTTTGGTTCACAGAGTCAACATGAGTCTGTAATGCTGATGACAAAAAAAAAAAAAAAACATTGTATATGTAATACTTAATTGACTTAGTGTTTTTTTTTTGTAAAATTAATTGACTTAGTGTTGTTCTATATGTCTGCACTTTTTGTTTTACCATTGGCCCATATCATGGTTTCACTTGATTGACCAAAAACGTGTAGTTATCTTACATTTTCTCAAAGAAAGACAAGTCAGCGGTAGTGCACAAAAGAAAAAAGACAAGTCAGCGATCTCAATTTATAAAAACGTTCTTTTGCTGGCACAAAGAACAAACTCATTCTTGATAACTATTTTTAAAACGGCCGCTTGTGTCTTTACGTATTGGTCATTTTTGACGAGTGTGTGGGAATTAGTTAAATAATTTAAACAAGTTGATCAGTTACTAATGCCTTTTTACCAAATAAATAGAAAGTTTGATCAGTTACTTGTTCACATTCGTTCTCATCCGGAAGTTAATATTCACGTTAGTGGTGGACGAATTCGATACCTTGACATTCACTTTTTAGTTATACATAAGTGATAGTATCGATCGATATTCGGTTTGAAATGTTAGAAAATATTATTCGGTTGTTAAAGATAAAGTTGTGGGGGTGCCGGGGTGGACATATGGTCGCTGTTTAAAGAAATATAATAGTGATATTTAAATAAAACTTACATGTCTGATCAAATAAAATATCCGGACAAAAAAAAAAATCTTACAGATGTTTCTTTTGGGTTCAAATTGAAGCCTAATTCATAACTCTCCCTAAAATAATAATAAAGGGTTTTAAGTTCAAAAAATAAAATAAACGTTTTTAACTAACAAATCTCAAAATTTTATTAATCTTTTAACTGTAATAAAACATATTGTTTGACTATTTTAATCGGTGCATGCAAATATTAATCACAAAGGCATTGCAATCCAAAGATATGACTTAAGAAACCCCAAGTCGTATGTATAGTAACTAGCAAATTGATTCCCACCGAGACATACATCCCCCTTTTGGTATATGCTTTCTCACTTTTAATTATTTTTCAAAGAGATGCAATAGCAAACCAATTTATAAAAAAATATGTTATTAGCAATTTTTTATTTTTCCATTAAAAAATTCTTTATGACCATTTACAAAATTAATTCTTTGTTTTATTAGACATTTGTCAATGAGCGACATCTTCTCCACTGACACAAGGATCAAGGAGCAAACAAATACGAAAATAAAATGAACATTAACTAAAAATAGCAAATGTTCAAAACATCGTCAAAAAGGGCCTAGAAAAAAGAAACAAAGGGAAGCATCAAGGAGCATGGCTAAATCTATCATCAGAGATGGAACTTGAAACAAAGTACAATCCAACCGTTGATCGCACTCTGGGTTTTGTCTGCACCAGAAAAAACATCACCAAACAATAATCATGTTTTTGCTGACAAATAACCCAATAATCTTCCTCTACAATACGGTTCCAACAGTATATCAACTAGTTTTGAAATATGCTGTCAATCTTAGCTTTCTTTTTTATGAATAAAATAAATAAATTTACAATGTCACGTAGAGGATGGCAAGAAAAGATGCGAGGAATAAGCAAATATGACATGTGAGTAAAATCGAAAAACAAAGCATACAAACCACTTGTCTTCAACACCGCCACGACCAAATCCTCCAATGGCTTCGTTACTATTTACACTTTCATCGCCGTAACTGAATCTCTTTGACAATTCAATACTCTCCATACGTCTCACTTTCAAACATAAAAGCATTTATTATTGAGTTTTTTTTTTTGTTATAGTACCCAAAAAGTCAAATCTATATTATACGTTCCATAGTATAATAATAAATAGGACAACTATCCAAAAAGCGTTTACAAATACTTGTATTTTCCGTGTTTTGACTTTTGTAATAACTCTGAATATTTCTTCAATCTTTTATATATAAACCCTACTTTCTTCTCTCTTCTTGCTAACTTATTCAATACAATTCACATCTCATAGATCTCAACTACTACACTTTTGATAAAGCAAAAACTTCATTTCTTGAGATTCTTTGTTGATCCATTTATTCATCAAGATTCACTTTTTTTTTCATATTTTCCGGCGAGTTATATGGATCAAGAGATAGATATTCCTTGTTTCTTCCTATGTCCAATCTCTCTAGATATCATGAAGGATCCGGTCATAGTGTCCACCGGGATAACCTACGACAGGGACAGCATCGAGAAATGGCTCTTCACCGGTAAGAACAACTCATGTCCGGTCACCAAACAAGTCATAACCGAGACCGATCTCACACCAAACCACACTCTTCGCCGTCTAATCCAATCTTGGTGTACGCTCAATGCATCCTACGGCATCGAGAGAATCGCAACACCAAAACCTCTAATCTCTAAGTCCGAGATCGAAAAACTCATCAAAGACTCTTCAGCTTCGTATCAAAACCAAGTCAAATGCCTTAAACGGCTACGTCAAATAGTGTCGGAGAATCCAACGAACAAGAGGTGCTTAGAAGCCGCGGAAATTCCAGAGTTCTTGGCAAAGATCGTCAGCAACTCCGTCGATACATCCAACGATTTGTGTCAGTCAAACATGTTGGAGAACCGGTTTGATTCTTCGAGGAGCTTAATGGACGAAGCTTTAAGCATACTCTACCATCTCGACACATCGGAGGAAGCACGCAAGAGTCTCTTAAACAACAAGAAGGGAACTAATCTTGTAATGACGTTGACTAAGATTATGCAACGTGGGAACTACGAATCAAGAGCCTATGCAGCTTTTCTCCTCAAGAAGATTCTTGAAGTTGCGGATCCCATGCAGATCATATTGTTGGAACGTGAGCTTTTCAATGAAGTGGTTCAGATCTTGAATGATCAGATCTCTCACAAGGCAACGACATCAGCAATGCAGATCTTAGTGATTATATGTCCATGGGGAAGGAATAGGCACAAGGCTGTGGCAGCTGGAGCGGTCTCTATGATAATAGAGCTTCTAATGGATGAAACTTCCTCTTCCGAGAGAAGGAACTCAGAGATGGCTATGGTGGTTCTTGATATGTTATGTCAGTGTGCTGAAGGAAGAGCCGAGTTTTTGAATCATGGTGCGGCTATTGCCGTTGTGTCTAAGAAGATATTGAGGGTCTCTCAGATAACTAGCGAAAGGGCGGTTAGGGTTTTGCTTTCCATTGGGAGGTTTTGTGCTACGCCTTGTTTGTTGCAGGAGATGTTGCAACTGGGAGTTGTGGCGAAGATGTGTTTGGTGCTTCAAGTGAGTTGCGGAAACAAGACTAAAGAAAAGGCCAAGGAATTGCTTAAGCTGCACGCTAGGGTTTGGAGGGAATCACCTTGTGTCCCAAGAAATTTGTATGCTTCGTTTCCTGCTTGAACAGCAAGATAGAACAAGGAACGTATATGCTTGATTGATTCCCATCAGATACAAATTTTTCTTCGTATAAGTTCATTCAAAAAATAGAATGGTTTATTTTTGCTCAAATTCAGAATTTCTATTGTCTTTGTTATATCTTTCAAAGGTTCATTCATCATGTAGGTAGCAAGTGGGGATTTTCTTTATGAGATTATGAGAAACTGCAAAGAAATAAATGGAATCACAAGTTACATGACCATTGTTTCCCACTTGCTTCCTCGTTGTTGTTAAAGGCTCTTTATTTGTATTCTTCTAGCTTGTTCATTTCCACAAAAATAATGGAGACCATCTCTTTCAACTTCTCATTTTAATTGAATGGATAACCAATACGACAACATCATAGTTGTTTTAATAGAAATGTATGAATCATTTGTAACGTTTCTGACCATATGTACGTATGGAAGTAACATTAGGAATGTTAATGTCCGTACGTTCGACATCTTGAAGTCTTACCCCACTATTGGTTTATGTATGGGATTTCATTATATATCGACTTCGACCACATGTACTATGTACTAAGCATGCTTTCATCCGATGACTAGTTTCTTATCTCAAGAAATTCTTGAGATTTGTTACCTGATATACCTAAATATTTATTTTTTCAGGTAAGTAAGTTCAAAATTATTATCGACTAGACGTGGTAAAGTTATTTTCGAAAAAATCTTAAACCAAAGTGGACAGTTTGACGATCTACAGGAATATCAATATATCAGTAGATCTGTAGATGAAAGACTAATAGATCCGAAAATGTAAATACAAAAACTTAAAAGATACTTATGTTTCGGAAACAAACTTTGCATTCAGAAAATTGTGCTTTTAAGACCAATACCTATATGAATCTAAAGCACTTAAATGCATTTATAGCAAGAATCTATGCATCTATAGACCTGGGTTTTACCAATCAGGGAACATGGTCTTAGTGGGAACATGAGTACAGTGTCGTTTGACGTGAGAAAATTAATTTTGTTTGGCTACCATTTCAGTATAAAATAAATAAATAAAAACCTTAGGTGGTTCGGACCAAACACCAAATTGGAGGATGTGAGGTTCAACTTGCATCATATAGGATGAAACTAACACATCTCATCGACAATACAAACGACTCCGACTTCAACTTCAAATTATTTTAGCAAAAAAAAAAAAAAACTTCAAATCCATTTTAAAATTTAGTATCCAACATTTTTATCTTCATATATCTTAAGAATAATTATAGTTATATTTGATATAATTAAATCTTAGAGCATGCAAAACATATAAAAGAAGAGATAAAATCATTCAAAAGAGGATAATCTTAGAAGTCGATGTACGCATAAGAAAAACATCATATATATATATTAGGAAAACCATCATATTAAAAGGATAGAAGTTTTACACACATGCCTAGTAACGGTAGTGGTCTATTTACAGTGTTTTTGTATGCGAGTCCAAAGTAAGGATCTAACTGTATCATGGTATTATGCGAGTCCAAAGTAAGGATCTAACTGTATCATGGTATTATATACAGTATCTTATTTGATGGCTCTTTTTAAATGTTCCAAATGATTTGTGAACCAAATATATTAAACCCGTATATATATATTGCATGAAAGGTCCGTTTTTAATTACCCGATTAGGAAAAAGGAAACACAAGCAGCTGAGTACTGACCGCCATGCTTAGTATATGGCTATATCACATATTAAAATATAGGGGAGTTGCATATGTTATAAACCTGTATTATTTTTTTCAGAATACTGATAATTGTATATAATAAATATCGTAAATTAAAAGTCAGATCTTACGAGC
This sequence comes from Brassica oleracea var. oleracea, assembly GCF_000695525.1. Lineage (NCBI taxonomy): Eukaryota > Viridiplantae > Streptophyta > Magnoliopsida > Brassicales > Brassicaceae > Brassica > Brassica oleracea. The sequence goes on along the minus strand of NC_027754.1, from coordinate 39,581,663 downwards.
AACCATTTGGCAACCTAAAAGGAATTAAGAAACTATGAAGCTGGTCCCCTCCTTCGACTACCACTTGCAGTTGTAGTTAAACGGTATGGACTATGGAGAGATAATCCAAACAATTGACAAAAAGTTCATTTACATTTTTAAGATACAGGCGCGTGACATACACAAACCTGTGTATGCATATAAATGTATACATATCAACAGATACATACATTGACCCAAAAGTTCAACAGGTATATAAACATAAAATCAACATGTAAAGGCGATCGTATATAATATATGGTTAAGTAGTTTAGTGAATTTCTTGTAATGTTGAAGTCATGTATAAGGACGTTAAGTCGACACGGCGACTTTGATTACATGGTGGTGGTTTAACGTTTGATTCGGTCTCCATTTGTTTGTTTGATTTTGCTAAATTTATTGTGGATTAACCATGAGCTAGATTTTGATCCGTGATTTCTACGCGTTTATTTTTGGAATTAAATATTTTTTTTTTAAAAAAAAATGCTATACTCCATCCATTTCAATTTAATTGTCATTTTACAATAAAATTTTTCGTTTCAAAATAAGCATAGTTTTAGAATTTTAATGCAAAATTTATTAACAAAATTCTTTTGTTTATTTTCTATTGGTCGAAATATGGTTAGGTGTATAGCTAATTATGTTTTTATTTTGAAAATATACAAAATCATATGTTGTATTAATCTGTGTGCATTAACTTAGAACGACAACTAAAATAAAACGAACGGAGTATAAGATAGTGTACAAGTCTGGGAATACTTATCCGGAATTGAGGAACCAAACCATATCAAACTGAAAAATGAAATAAAAATTGAACTGAATTTCATAAATAACCGAGCAGAAATTATATCTATAGAACAAAAATATTGAAATTGAACCAAGAACCGAATGAGTATTTGAAGTTTTAAAATACAAATTATTTACCTATAAATATATTATATTTAATTTCTAAATAACCAAATATCTTAATATACTATTTATAAACAGAATTTCCTAAAAAAATAAATGATCCGAATAATTTTTATTCAAAATATAACAAATGTTTTAATATCCGACATGGACCCGCGGTCGAACCAGTAAACCAGGTGGTCGTATATAATTTGGATATAGTTATGTTCTTCATGTAGCATTCTATTAGATGTTCTACCAACTGATATATTTTCACCAAATTCGGATTTATAAAAAATTATTAATTAAAAATATGATAAAACCCAAAAAAATTCTATTAATCCTTGAACCGACACCGGTTGACCGGTCAAAACCCAGAAAATATTAATATGTTCTTATAAATTTATTTAACTTCTCATATATTTTATAATAGTACATAAAACTAAATAAACTATTTGATTTGTACTATAAGGTAAATGCATTGTATTGGATAAATGCATTGTATTTATGTTTTTCATTTTAATTTACAGGATTTTTAATGATTATCTAAAGTTACATTTATGAATTTTGAAATTAAAATTAGTTATGATTTGGTTTTTCAAAAAAAAAACGGAAAAATGTTATCACACATTTAAACAAATATATGTTATACCATAAAATAGATATGAGAATACAAAATTTATTATCGTGATCATGGTTCCTTTACAAAGTTTATTTATTAAACTTTTATACTTTGAATAAGGGTTTAGGGTATAACTATTGATAGGATATCACTGACACATGATATTGATACACATGAGTTTTTATTATATGGTATACATCAGTATATATGGATTTATGTTTTCAATATTATAATGTGACATCGTCTATCGTCTGTAAATGGGATAAGATAGAAGAACGTGTTTAAATATATTTAATTTTGAAATTAAGTAAACCAAACCGAGCACAAATCATAACTGACCGATTTCAATTAATTTGTTTGATATTATATATCAGATCCGTTAAGATTAGGTGTATTAAAAGGCAAAAAATCAAAAGATAAATAAAATCATTTATTCTGATATAATTAGAGAAATATAAGGGAATACTAAAAAAATGTTAGTCTAATGAAATTGTGCAACAACCTTGCATAAGTAGATTTTTTAAGAATCTTTTCCTTTTAACGGTATAGATGGTTTAAGAACAGGAGTACTTTTTACCATAAGTTCTGTCCCATTAGCAAAATTACAATTTGGATATAAACAAAGTTTTGATCTACATGAGTATGGTAAGCGAAACTGGATTTATCTTTGATCTATGATTATATATCCCGATTGTTATTCCATCCGTTGATTCAGTTCCTTTAAGCTTAATTTTTGTTTCAATAAAAAAACTATTCACTGTCGAAAAATAAAGTTAATAAACTATTCCCTAAGTCACATTTATGTGAACAGTAATTAATTTCTACTTTCACAATAAAAAGTAGTACACTCAAAACTTACAAGTTTTGTGATCTTCTCTTCGTCCGTTTCAAAATAATACATATTTTAGAATTTTCACATATATTAAATATAGATATAATTATATAAGTTTTGAGACTATTTATTTCATACAATTATAAACCGATAAAAATCAAGAAATACAATTGTTGTTTTAATTTTACAGTTAATCATTATTAGTTGATAAAAATTATAGTGAAAATATAAAAAATGTATCTTTTAAAATATAATAAATTTACATCTTTATAAAACAAGGCAATATATATGTGTTATGAAGTGTATGCTCAAGCATTCAACTAGAACTGGGCAAATAAACCGAACCCGATCCAATAAAAATGAATCCGAACCGATCCGAACCTGACATAAATACCGAATGGATCCTGTTTTTTTAGTATTTTGAGTTATGAGTATTATCTGAACCGAACCCGGACCTAAATAGATATCCGATAGAACCCAAAATATTTAAAATCACAAAAAGAACTTTTACCAAATATGATCTTAATTCTTAATATGTATCCAAAATACTTTAAGGGAGATGTATTCAACTGAGAGTTTCAGGTGATTTGTATTGAAATGACAAATCCACTGTTATTGAAACATGAATTTTAAAAACTCATTTAAATCTACTGTTATTGAATTTGACATTTCTTATAGTACTCTGAAATCCACTGTTATTGAAAATATTTTAAGTTGTGGAGTTTTAAAGTTTTCAGGTGATTTTAGGGTGTTTGGATAGAATTTCTTAGTTAAAAAAATTAAAACCCAAATCTCATAGTTTTAGGTGGTATTCTAGAGTAGTTTAACAAAAATCACTTAAATCTCTGCAATTTATTGAAATCATCTAAAACCCCATTAAAA
>NC_027754.1:39574072-39578399 GCF_000695525.1 Brassica oleracea var. oleracea | reverse complement strand
TGAATCGATTTTAGTTATGTTTTGGCTATTAAAATATGTACAAATCATGTATTTTAAATCCGAAGAACCGATTTCATTTATGTTTTAGTTACAAAATAGGTACAAACCAGGTATTTTTAAACTGAAGAACCGATTGGGACCCGAACCCAAAAGTACAATGGGTTATACCGGTTTTTTGAAGATTTACTAACCCCGACCCGAACCCGTTAGAACCCGAACCGGTCCCGAACCGAACTTTTATATAACCCGAATGTGGTTGATTTTGATAAACCCGAAAAACCAAAATCGGAATGGATAAAACCGAAACCCGATTGGGACCCCGAATACCCATGCCTACATTCAACAGTTCAAGACTCCAGAACATAAAAAGAGAACTAGAGTTGAACTCGCACGTCCGTGCTGATATATTTTTGTTTTTAATATAACAATTAAAATATAAAATAAATTATATATATATATATATATATATATATTATAACAATTTTTATTTATGTAATCATTATTTTGAAAATTGTATATATTGGTTATTTTTTGTTTAAAAGTTTATATTCTTGAAAATTTTTTGTGTGACTAAATTTTAAATTAGCTAATATAATATTTTGAAAATATTTTTAATTTAGTGTATTATATTTTTGTTTTTTCGTCTCTTAGTCGACCGACCGCACCTTCAGGTACGCTACCTCTCCCCTGATTTGTTTCTGCTAATGGCGTTCTTCTTCTTCTATTTTTGTTTTGTTTTTACTATAAAAATCAAGCCTAGAAATAATACAACCAATAAATTATTATTTATTTTGTTATCTATAACAAATTAATATGATATTTTTTTAAAAAAATTGGGCTATACTATTTAATTTCCAAATGAATTACCAAAAATACATAAAATCTGGCCTAGACTAAAATATGGTAAAGAATCAAAAAAATAATTGCATAATAGAAATGGATTAGAATTTACAGAAAATGATATTGTTTGAATTTATATATTTTTTTTGTTAGGAAAATATCATATATACATAAATTTAGGATATTTTGTTATTTTTTTAGTTAATGGTCTAATATATAGATTTTTTTATAGTAGATAAAATAAAGACTCTACTTTAATAAAGCAGATGAATTAAAATATTGAAGTTTAAACAAAATGACTTGACAAGGATATTTGATTACATCGTTTCGTTTAATATTAATATAAATGTATAACTGTTTTCTATAGTAACAAAACTTCATCACTGTTTCCTTGGATCAAGTGGAGATATACGGGAAGGTGCGTGACGCACGAAACTCGACATTAAACAACTACCCACGTTAGACCACCTTCATCGATGGAGTCTTAAGTAGAGTTTCAAGCAAAAATGAAAAAAAAATAAATGAAAAATGGGGAAAAAAGAAAGAACCGGATCTTTAATTGGATTATTTGAAACTGGTAAGACACCTTAACGTGGCAGTATCCCATTCGATCATTCCTTTAATGTCTCTCTCTCCTTCGTCTCGCGAAATCAATTTGGCTTCCTCCTCCATTCTCGATCAATCTGTCGCTGCTCTCGAATTTCATCATCTCATCTCATCGTTCTATTCTGAGATCTCATCTCATCTCATTTCATCTCATCGTTCTCGGTTAGGCAAGGCTTCCTCCTTCATTCTCTTTGCTCTTGAATCTCATCTCATCTCATCGTTTTCTTCTGAGATCGAATCTCATCTCATCTCATCGTTCTCGGTTAGGCAAGGCTTCCTCCTTCATTCTCTTTGCTCTTGAATCTCATCTCATCTCATCGTTTTCTTCTGAGATCGAATCTCATCTCATCTCATCGTTCTCGGTTAGGCAAGGCTTCCTCCTTCATTCTCTTTGCTCTTGAATCTCATCTCATCTCATCGTTTTCTTCTGAGATCGAATCTCATCTCATCTCATCGTTCTCGGTTAGGCAAGGCTTCCTCCTTCATTCTCTTTGCTCTTGAATCTCATCTCATCTCATCGTTTTCTTCTGAGATCGAATCTCATCTCATCTCATCGTTCTCGGTTAGGCAAGGCTTCCTCCTTCATTCTCTTTGCTCTTGAATCTCATCTCATCTCATCGTTTTCTTCTGAGATCGAATCTCATCTCATCTCATCGTTCTCGGTTAGGCAAGGCTTCCTCCTTCATTCTCTTTGCTCTTGAATCTCATCTCATCTCATCGTTTTCTTCTGAGATCGAATCTCATCTCATCTCATCGTTCTCGGTTAGGCAAGAATCTCATATCATCTCAGAAGAGAAGAAGGCTTGAAGAGAAAGCAAGGATCGAGGGAAGGATGAAACTCAGACAACATGCAAGGCTTGCGGTAATGAAGGTGGAAGAAGATGAAGAAGAAGAAGAAGAAGAAGCAAGATCAGACTGTAGGTACGAACATCTATTGTCTTTTATAGTTGTATTAGACTATTGTTTGACTGTTGAAAAGATCGAAGCTTTTGCATAGAAACAGAGGGTTGGTTGGTTATAACAAGTGATGATGATGAATTTGAGGGAACAAAATCTCTATTAATCTGGAAACGATATGCTTTAGCTATGTGTGAATGATTTCGCCAGTTTTCTATAAGGTAGCGATGGTGGGAATGATTGTTTTAGAAAAATCGATAAGCTTAAATTTTAAGTGTTCGTTTGTATTCTTTGGGTTTTTGATTTCGTTTATCTCTTCACAACCATGGTTTAGTTCCTTTTTTTATCTAAATTTCTTTGTTGCTTGTGTAACAGGTTCGTGTGAGTTTGCTTTTGATTCATTACGGAATCAACACAAACGTCAGAAATGGATTCACCATCATCAAAGCATTTGTATTTTATTTCAGAAAGCAACAGGTTAGTATACTTTTCCCTTAAGAGAAGGTAGATATCGAGTAGGTTGGGAAAGGTTGGGAATTCAATGGACATTACTATTATGGTTTGTGTTAGTTGCGGTGAGGTGATTTGCATTTAGTAAGAAAGCTTGTTTTAGTTTTAGGTGAAGAAAGCTTGATTGGCATTAACTTCTAAAAATAATATTTAGTTTTCCTGCGTGTCTGAGTTTGTTTCTCAAACCCTTTGGAATTAAATTGACTTTATTATCGTGTCTGAATTTGTTTCTTGATTGTCTGAATAACATTGATTGCCATTAACACATAACACCTACTAAACTTTCTTTAACTTTCCTTTTAAAACCGACCAAACTCTCACCTTCTCGATTCATATCTTCTTCTCCTTTGATAATTCATTTCATATTTCCTTCACTATAGATCCATTTAGTCAAGAGTGTAGCTTTCAAAACCTCTTAAACTGTCAGCCACCAAACACCTCCTTCTCCTTTCTAAATTGTGAACCTAGTATAGAAGTCACCTCCTCGGATGCAAAATGGGCTGAATATGATATTGAAGATGAACACACCGTGTCTGACCATAAAGAAAGACGGAAATGGTCTCCAACTGAAGATATTGTGCTCATCAGTGCTTGGCTTAACACCTCCAAAGATCCGGTGGTGGGGAATGAGCAGAAAGCAATCGCGTTTTGGAAACAGATTGCAGGCTATTTTGCATCATGTCCAAAGGTTGCTGGTTTGCAAAAGAGAGGGGCAACACAATGTAAACAAAGGTGGAGGAAGCTTAACGAGGGTTTTTGTAAGTTTGTTGGGTGTTTTGATGCAGCTAGGAAACAGAAGTCCAGTGGGCAGAGTGAGGATGGTGTATTAAAAATGGCTCATGAAATATTCTTCAATGACTTCAAGGTCAAGTTTACCCTCGAGCATGCTTGGTTAAAACTTCGCCATGATCAGAAATGGTGTGGTGCTTCAGAGACTAAAGACAAGGTAAGCTCAAAAAGAAGAAAATTGAATGATCAGTCCCAACAGTCAGCGTCTTCTGTGCCAGGGTGCGATGGTGAGGATGAAGCATCGGCTCGGCCCATTGGTGTCAAAGCAGCAAAGGGCAAAGGTAAAAGCAAGGCAAAGACTTCGGACGAGGCAGTGGAGTTTCAGGGCATCTGAGAGATAAAGCAAAGGAATTTTGAGTTAAAGGAGAAGTTTAACAAGCAAAAGTTGTTTGATAGCCTCATTGCCAAGACAGAGCCTCTAGATGAACTAGAAATCTCTTTGAAAAGCAAACTAATAACTGACATGTTGTTAAGTTAGAATGGGAAGTTAGTTTGGTTTCTCTTGTGTGCTTAATCTGGAGTCTGTAGTTTGTTGTTGTGCTTAATATCGAGTCTCTTTGTTGCTGGTCTGTATGCTGGTTTCTCTTTGTTGTAATATTGTATCTCGTCATGTTGTATCTCGTGTTGTCTTATGTATCTTTCCTCTCTTTGTTTTATTGCAGGTATATCACATGGGACTTGCAGA
>NC_027754.1:39549619-39549973 GCF_000695525.1 Brassica oleracea var. oleracea | reverse complement strand
GTTTTGCCTTATAAATCTAATCGCACACGCATCGATCGATGCATTTTGTTATATAAACGCATCGATCGATCGGTTTATAACAAAAGATACAAGATTTTCCGAGGATATTCCGAGGAAGGCTTCAGATTTTGTTCGATCGATCGATCGTTTAATCCAATCGATCGATCACATTCTTACGGCTTTCGTCCATCTGGTGATCGATCGATGCGATTTTTTACACAAACGCATTGATCGATCCATTTTCTGAGGATATTCCGAGGAAGGTTTGAGATTTTGTTCAATCGATCGATTATATAATCTGATCGATCGATCACATTCTTACGGCTTTCGTCCATCTGGTGATCGATCGATGTG
>NC_027754.1:39515399-39546608 GCF_000695525.1 Brassica oleracea var. oleracea | reverse complement strand
AAAACGCATCGATCGATGAACGTCCGAGGAAATATCCCGACGAAGTTCTCCCTCGGTATATTCCGAGGACATTTCCGACAAAATAATGGTCCTCGGAATTTCCTCGGAAATTTGTTTCCTCGGAATTCCGTCGGAAAATTCCGAGGGATTTCCGAGGAAAGAAGAAATTCCGAGGAATTATTTCCGACGACTTGTTTCGTCGGTATGTCGTCGGAATAACGGTATTCCGACGAAATTCCGACGATTTTTTCCCTCAGAATCCTTGCTGTTTTCTTGTAGTGGGAAGATTATTGACAAATTTTACATGAATCCTCGTACCGAAAACATGGAGAGCTATGAAAAGCTTTGCCATGAAAGAGCAAGCAAGTATATGTGCAAAAATAACACAGATCCAGGTTCTTGTTAAAGATGATTAAATAAACATGTTTGCATTTTTTGCATGATCATGTTTATGTTTCTTTTTTTGGGACCAGGTCATTGATAATGCCACAGGAATGCATATGAGGCCAACACCGGGAACTATAACCCCCACAGGCTTTCTTGTATCTATCTTTACCACTCTCAAACACACATTACCTACTGACGATATTCTTATAGATGTGAAAAACAACTCATTGCTTTTGTATCAGGAAAAGAAGAAGGTGGCAAACAAGACATCAGAAATGAAGAGAACAAGAAGGGGACGGAGAGAGATGGAGGAAGTCATGTTTAATCTATTTGAAGGACACTCGAATTGGACTCTCAGGCTACTCATTCAGGAAACTGACCAACCAGAGGTAAAAGCCAAAAGGGAATTTTACACTGTATATAGTGCTTGATTGAGAGGTTTCAAAAGACAAAAATATAGGAAGATGAATACACAAATGATATTTTTTTTTTTGCTGCTTAAAGAAATGTGATTGTGCAGCAATTCTTGAAAGACTTGCTTAGAGATCTTTGTATTTACAACAACAAAGGAAGCAACCAAGGAACTTATGAGCTGAAGCCTGATTACAAGAAAGCCACACATGAATAGAAATTATCTCTCTCTTTCTTTGGCTTTTTCTCAGCTCACGTCCAACTCTAGTTGTACCGATTAATATGATATAATTCACTTTGGATCCAACTGGTAAAACCCGTATGTATTTTTTCTGCGCTCCTTCCCTGATTATTTTATACAAATCAAAATTGTACATTTTTTTTTATATAATAGACATTATTAGTCTAGATTTCCGATGCATGTCTGTTAGCCAAAAGGTTTTCTTTCAGGTTGTGGATAATTAACTGGATAAGTTTGATATGTAGAAAAGATGAACTAACTATTTATTACACTTGTAACTGCTGATCATATGATTACTATAACAAGAAAGATTCACTCACTATGCCTTAATTCTATATAATAAAAAAATATGTTACTAGCTAGTGTTTTAGAAAGTCATTTTAGTTTTTTAACTTTGAATATTCTCAACTTGGGAAAACCAGGTCCCAGCTCATAAAAATTAAAAAAAAAAAAAAATTGGTGGCTTTACTTGTCCTTTAAGAAACTTCTCATCAACAAAGTAAAAAGGTTATGTGAAGAATTGGATTCAAGTACACTATCGAGTACCAAAACATTTGTTATATAGCAAAATGGTTGGAGTCAATAGTGAGTTACTTGGAGATCTTTAGTTGATTTGGTCGGCTGTATTATATTGGTAAACTCGTGTTCAAGACCTGTTTTAGTGGAAGGACTCCTGGCTTTTTAATAAGATAAATGCATGCCCTTGAGGCCTTGACTATGTAATGTGATGACTCCGAGGTTTCAGGGATCATTGTGAATTAGAGAGGTGGCGACGCATGCCATTTTCTTTTTTGCATTTTAACGCCGTCATGTGACTCTTGCTATTATTTATATGCAAGTACCAGGTAATGCTTAAGATGGAAGCATGTCCTCCATCTTGTACGTTGACTATAACCTCTCCTTAAGCTTTCTTGAAGCTGGGAGAATCGCTGACCTTGATTATAAAGAATATAATAACAAAGAGGGGGGTGGTCTGGTCGGCGCCGTCCCAACTCTACCAAGTTCAAGGTTCGATGATCATTTCGGAGATGATATTAATTAGTCTGTATATAAAATGGAGGGGAAGGAATGAGGTAGAGAAGCAAGAAAGCTGAAGAAACAAAAAAAATGTTCTCTTTGTTGTTTCCGCGGTCACCTTTGTGCACAGTAGCGATAGTATTCTACACTTTTGTGTGCATTCCCTTAGAGAGGTTGAAGAAGCAGTGTGGAGTTGCTGAACCGCAACACGATGATGGTTACCACCTACCCGGTTTCATGTTTGGGGACAAGCAAAAGAAGAATGAAGAGGAAGAGAAGATATGCTGCTCAATATGCCTTGTGGACTATGAAGCTGAAGACGCAGTGACACATCTCCCAAGATGCAATCATCTATTCCATATCAATTGCATTGAACCTTGGCTTCTTAGTGGCCATCTCACTTGCCCTCTCTGCAGATCTTTTGTATTCTCTCCTCCTACTGCACGCATCAATGTCAATACTTCCCCCTTCTCTTTCACTTTCTATCTCTCTTTCTTTTTTTGCTTGTTGTTTGTCCATCACCTGCTTGGATGCTTGTTGTAGCCTTTCATTCCTTGTTAATATACCCATTCTTTTATTTTACATATACTGCATTGTTTTGTCATTATTACCATGCACTGTTGTACATAATGCGTTAATTCCTACATATCAAAGACTCTGATTATGAAGTACTTAACGGTATATGACTGAGCAAAAAAAATAAAAATCCAAAATCCGAATAGATATTCAAACCGCTTCAGAATCCGAGAAGATCCGAAACCAAACCCAAACCAAATATGTAAAATATCTTTTATCCTAAATCCTGAACTAAATCCGAAGGGATACCCAAAATCCTATCTTTACTAGTAGACAGAGACAAAAAGCAGCACTAGTTAGTTACACAGCTCTATCTCCCTCCAATTACTGTTACGTTGCGTGTGAACCAAGCATTCTGGCTCTGTGTCTAAAGCCCATATTATCTAATACTTAATGGGCCGTAATGGGCCTTAGTAAATACATCACAGATTAAAACAAAACATTCGTTACAGCAAGAACAGCAGAACACGGCGGTTCCGACCAAGATGTCGCCGCAGCCACCGCAACAAATTGGCTTGCCATGGCCCGAGCTCAACGATGGTTTAACATACAAAGATGTCGTCTCATCTTCTGACTCAGGTCGTCCTCTTCCCTCTTAACACTATTGGATTAATAAAAGTTTGTTTTCTATGTGTTAACTCTTTGTTGTTTTTGTGGTACACAGAGTTAACGACGGTGTCAGATTTCTACTACACCAAGTACAAGAGCTCAGCTCCATTGCTTGGGTTCTACTCTTCTTCCCTCCTCCTCGACTCATCTTCTACGTTTTCATTCTTTAATATCTTTTTTTTCTTCTTTCAGGTGGATTCAACGAATCCAAAACGGACAGGTTGCTCACTCTTTTCACCGAAAGTTCTCGCTTGATTCTTTAGAATTTTGCAATTTCATTTCTCAGTTCTTTTGGCAGATACAAGTTGACGGTGAAGTTGTAAAAGATCCCAACACACTCCTTAGGTTGGGAACTTGTTTTGTTGTTACAATAAGTCTAAGCACTAATAAAGAGTCTTGCTTTTAGTAAAGGTTGTGTTTTTGTTTGTTTCTTCTGTCAGGAGTGGTTCCAAGTTAGTTTACCGTAGGCTTCCTTGGAAGGAACCTGACACGCCTCACTTGCTAGATATTTTGTACCAAGACGATGATTTGGTAACTTCTTCTCCTTCTGAAGACAACTTTAAAACAGTTCTTTTCGATTTTGTTTAAAGTTGTTTCCTTTTGCTTTCTTGCTGCTATCTACAAATAAGATGACCAACGCGACTTCTTGTTCTTGTTTGTGGTCTGCGTTTGGTCTTCTAATATCATTTTGTTCTTTTAACTTGGTGTGATGTGGACTTCATATAAATGCAGATCGCTTTAAACAAACCGTCTGGACTCCAAGTGTTGCCAGGAGGGCTTTTCCAGCAAAGGACTGTGTTGACACAACTGCAATGGTGTTTTGGTGAATCGCACCCTGTCCCTGTACATCGACTAGGGAGAGGAACATCAGGTTAGCTTATGAACCAACTAAGATTCAAGTATTCTCCACGCCTTGATAAAAATGTTGAGCTCTTCACTGGACTCTTACCAGTTTACATTGCAAAAGCATCTTTAAAATGATCTTTATCTCTCTACTGGGGAATTTGTTATTGTTTTCAATTTGTTTGAATGGATGGACTCTTTTCTCAGGTATACTTCTCTGTGCAAAGACCAAGCTTGCTAAAACTAAACTTTCAGCTTATTTTGCTGAGGGGACGTCTCTTGTTGGGTCTGGGTGAGTTCATCATAAATGATTTCTAGCTTACTTTTTTGGTTCTACTCGGCCCATTCTTGAAACTATCTTTGTGCTAATGTTAAGTATATTCTTTCAGCAACATGGGTCAAGAGTGTGGAACCGTAAGAAAAATATCAAAGATATATCGAGCACTAGCGAGTGGTATAGTTGAAGAAGACAAGGCAAGGCCACTTTATTACTTTGCCATGATACATTTATTTCAAATGCTTAAAATATGCAACTGAAATAGCCTCTTCTTGACAGACGGTATCTTTGTTATTTTAAAGGTAGTTATCAAACAGCCTATTGGGGTGGTTCGATATCCTGGCGTAGCAAAAGGATTATACGTTGCTTCTTCTGAAGGTTAATTCTAATATCTTAACACCATTAGCTAGTGCAACAAAATAAATCCAAAGTAAATCTAAAATGACTTTGCTCTTCTTGTTGTCAGGCAAACCTTCTTTCAGCAAAGTAATCGTTTTGGAAAGGGACAGGCAGAGAGATTGCACGCTGGTTAAGGTTTTCCTTCTGTTTCATCCTATTTACAATATCACCGTGTAACACAAAGGATAAAAGCGAATGAGATAGTAAGACCAAAATGAAGTTCTTAAAAAATGACCTTGATGCAAAACAGGTAGAGATACAATCTGGAAGACCACATCAAATTCGGATTCATCTTGCATTCATTGGACATCCCTTAGTAGGTAAACCTTCATTAGTATATCTCATAAGAAAATTTGGATCCGTAGCTTTGATTTACTTGGAGTCAGTAACCCCTTGCTTTCAGTAGAACATTGAATAGAAAATGATGGTGGAATCATATTTCGGTAGAAAAAGGACTTAGTCCCAACTCCCAAGTGATGCTTCAACTGGCTATAGCTGATTCTAGGACATGAGTTGCTTGTGGCATAGTCTAGGACGGTTTTGCTAGACATGAGTTTTCTTTTGGCAGTGGGTCTATGAAAAAGAAGTGATGATGTTTACAGGATCTCAGTGCAAGTCAGCAAACATGAAATCTTAGCTTACATGTTGACCAAAATGCAGGGGACCCACTTTATGTTGCGGGAGGACAACCAAAGGGTGTTGATCCAGATCTTGTAGATGCTGCTTCTACTCCTTCTTTTGCTGCAGATGGGTACAAATTTGCATTTTATTTTTCTTACTTGCATTTTCCAATACATTTTCGAGTTTCCGTGAGATCAAGGGTCCGAAATTAAACAATATGGGGCTAACTAATGTAGTATAACGCAATGGGTAGTTTCTTGTGGAGTGTGAATTGGGACTAGTGTTGGTAAATAATTATATCGAAGCACCTTAGCTGCTGAATATTTCCATGCAGGGGATACCGAAGACCGAATCAAGCTGTTCCTGGGGATTGTGGATATCATCTTCATGCACATGAAGTAGAGATACCAAACCTGTTGAACACTCATAAGGTATATAAAGCCACTCGTGCTAATGCCACAAGTAATCAATATCTGAACGTTTTTTTTTTGCAGTTGTCCAGCTATCTAAATCAGCTGATAAATCATATGTCTGCAGGTTTTAAAGGTAGTGGCGCCATTACCACCAATCCTCCAAACAAGTTACTTGGCTGAAGAAAAAGGCCTTTCCTCATGCAAGTTAAAGTTGAGTTAGTCTTCCACCAGACAACATTAGATGTTATTCTTCTTCAAGAGTTATCTCTCTTTCCATGTTATTGTCAGCAACAATACAAATACAAACATCATCTATGGATTTTGTGGAGGCACCTAACTTAAGTTGAACCAAAAGAAGGAAAACAAAATGCCTATATCGACTGACATTTCTAAATTAAGAAAGATGACAAAAAATGAGATATGATACAGGATGACAAACAAAGAAATCCAAAACAAACTAATAGTAATGACCCTAAGAAGTTTTTGGTTCACCTGGTTGCTTCTGCTAAACCATTTCCCCTTCTCCTATGTTACCTTTCATCCTTACCGCTAGAGACATCTGCTCTCTCTTCGATATGCTTTCCAAAGCTCAGAATTCCACTAACATCCAGCTGAATCTCTTTGCTACTAACAACCTGCTGCTTAAGATGCGTGCTAAGTGCTTCGGGGTAACTTGCAAGCAACTTGGCAGACTCTGGCAAAGATGTGAGCACGGTTTGGATTCTGCTGCCATCCCAGAAACTGTAGCTCGTAATAGGAACATTCTGAAGGTGTTGCTGATTAATGTACTGATGGTCCCCGCTCAATGTTGACGATGACCTGATACTTGCGCCTGGATTTTGTTTCTGCTTGCTTCCATTATCATCTGCGGTTAGTACTGTGCCAAACAGCTTCACATCTCCATTTTTATCGAGCCTCTCAGAATCAGACAAACTAAAAGAGTGGCTCCTGCTATGACCAGATCTTCCATCTTTATGGAATACTGTCAGAGGCTTAGTAGCTGAGCTAGTACACTTTTTGAGTGAGAAACCTTCACCTGTATGTTGGTTATTCACAATCAAATCAGATTTTGACCTACTAATCCTGCTCGGATCTTGTGTGAATGATCTCCAAGGAATTTGACAAGGTTCCGTACTAGTAGCATTTAATCGACCACTCTGCTCAGGTTTCACATGGCCTACAATCCGAAGCCTCCTATCCAAATTCAGATTGACCTCAGAAAACTGCCAGCCCATGTTATTTGTTTGGACAACAAGAGAATTTGATAACTCGGACTCTGTATGGCAACTGGGATCTCCTTGTGGTACACTGACGTCTACAAGGTCTTCCTCAATGGGAACGTGGTGCAGACACTCAGGGTACCTGAAACTTGAAGGTGCAGCTTCAGCCTCAAGGCCATTATTTATGGCCCTATTTGCAGCTTCGTTCACTCCATCCTGCTGCTTTGAGCTTTGATTAGGCAATGCAGCACCTTCACCTCCTGAGCCCTTGTGTGAGCTTTCTGTGGGTGTCTCTACAATAATAGCGCTTGCGCCACAATACAAGGGGTCAGAAGATACAGCGACAGGTGTTAAATTACCTTCTTCTAATTCCATAGACAGTTGATCACTGCTCTTAATCGTCTCCTCAGCGACAGATGTTAAATTACCTTCATCTATTTCCATTGACAGTGGATCATTACTGTTAATTTGCTCTGCAGCCTGACACTGGGTCTCACCAGTAATATTGTTTACCAAAGGTTCCGAAACTACACCCGGGAAATCCCCATTGCTACATGCATTGTTCACGAGACTGGTACCATCTTTCAAGCACAGTAATGTCAGCCCAATATCTTGTTCTGATCTACTAAGGCCGGCTTCCACATTTGCAGAGCCTGAATGATTAGCTCCATCCTGATTCATGTTAAAAGGAGAGGTAGGCGAATTCAGACCAATCTTGGCGCTAACTCCATCATTGCATATGGCAGCAATACTCTCCATGGCACAAGGATCCTCCAAGTCGCTTCCACCAACACCCTCATTGGCATTATCAACACTTGCGGATGTGCTCACATTTGCAGATCCAGACTGTCTACATTCCAACCCAAGGCATTTCCGAACTTTGCTAAAGAAAACCCTACACTGATCCGGAGACCTTGTCCTGACGAAGCTCGATAATGAAGCAAAATTCTTGCCAAATAGCGAGAACCCCTGTATAAAGGCAGATCTCTCAGCATCGGTCCAATGAATAGGTCCCGTTTCTTCGCAGCTCTCTTCGGAACATGAGTCATCGTCTTCATTGCTGTTCTCATTATGTGTAGAATGAGATATCCGAGGTTTTTTTGCAGCAGGATCAATCTTCAGATGATACATACACTCCTCTCTAGAGTTTATCTGCTCTGATGACAAAGGACCAACAGCTACAACATCTGCACCAAGATTTCTCTTACGAGGGAAACCGAAACTGTGGGAGCACCCTTCAGAGTACTTGCCATCATGCTGCAATGAACTAGAACTGCTGCTACCTCTAAGGGTAATCCTTTTGGAAGAGATCTGTCTGGTTGATGCAACCTTGCCTGCGTTTGATGCTATGATTGAGACGGCACCTAAAATATCAAGAGAGGCAGCCCCCATCTCACGATTCCACTTTTTTCGTGGCGCCAACATGTAGGTGTGTTTCCCTTCTTTACCATAACCACGCTGCTTCTTTATCTTCCCAAAACTATCAGACTTGTGGTTTTTGTAGTAGTATTCGACACAGTCCGCAGTTGTCTTCTGAGAAAGATATGAAGCAATTTTCTTGAAATCCTTCCCGTGCATTGCTAGCATATCCAGGAAAGTCTCTTTCTCCTCTGGGGTCCAAGGATTAATTTTTGTTCTTTCCTTCTCAACGTCACATGGATCTTCAATCATCCCATTACTGGAGATAAAACGTGACCTCGCCCTCTCTTTCTCATCCAAAATCATCGCAGGCATCCTCAAAATGTCTCTAAAAGGCGTTAAATGGGTACCATTTTGTAGTTTTTTCATGTAACTTACGAGCTCTGTCGTGGACGCTACACTATCCCTTCTCTGAGCTGCACGCGTATAGTAAACAGTTATTAGACGTCAAAATTCGATGAAAAAGACTTAATTTATTTGTGATCACTGTCCAAAAGTTTCCCGAAGCAATCTTTTGGACAACACCTCCTACTTCATGCCAGACAAAGACACACCAAGGAAGGCTTAAAATACTAAGAGCAAAAAGCAGAGAGAAAAGAGATTATGAATACATTACCTGAAGAAGAGAGCCTCAGGCGTAAAGGTTGGGGAAGCTTCAGACGCCCACTAATTTTTGCATTCGGTAACACTTCGGTTCTTTTGTTAGACTTCGGTTGGCGCTTTGTTAAAGCTAGTTGATGAAGATCTTTCTTCCATGCGAACTGAAACGCTTTAAACCGAAGTAGCAAAATTTTCTCCCTAGCTCTCAAGAGCTCTATCCTATCGGCAATTTTTTCTTTGACATGAGAATCAAACTGTCTTTGACGTACGCCAAGGAATCGTAAGTCATCAAACGAACTGAATTCTCTTGGAAGCAATTCATTAAATACTCCAGATGATTCACTGGCATATATCTTATTGGTAGATAATAACTTAGCACAGTGCAAGTCTTCATTAGAGACCATATCATCAGCAGAAAAAAGGTCAATAGCTTCCTGACTGGAAACAGCAGATGTGTTAATCGCTTTGGAAGAAGCAACTGCCCTGACAGACGGTATGGGCAAAATATCTTCATTGCTTCCGGCAGTGGCAAAGGCCTGGGTTAGAGATTTAACTTCTCCAGTACTATCTCCAAAGATTTCAACAGGAGCCTTGGCTGAAACAGCCTGATGAACAGGATCTCTAACCAGCGTTTCAGCTACAGAGGAAGCTACTATCTTGGGGCCCAAAATACAAGGATTTTCCTGCTTCTTGAACACATTTTCATCCCCCTGACAAACGTATGAACTGGGTTCAACAACACGACACTGTCTTCCACCTTCAATTTTTAGTGCCTTCTGTTTGTTTTCAA
Source organism: Brassica oleracea var. oleracea (assembly GCF_000695525.1). Taxonomy (NCBI): domain Eukaryota; kingdom Viridiplantae; phylum Streptophyta; class Magnoliopsida; order Brassicales; family Brassicaceae; genus Brassica; species Brassica oleracea. Next base: position 39,536,785 of record NC_027754.1, on the reverse strand, counting down.
GCAGATCAATTTCAGACTCAGCCATCTCCACAGCTTTCAAAATATCACCTTTCCAGGCAAGTAATCTGTTCATTGATGTCAACTGAGCGGAACAGAAATCCCCTATAACAGGATCATCAGTACCAAGCAACTCACTGAGCAAACAGCCAAATCGTTCCATTGAGACGTCATCAAGCTCATCTATATTGATTGGAAGTCGTTCAAGGTAATTACTAGACACGGGACTTGGTGAACGGCACATGTTACTGACATCACTAGCACCTATAGCAGCCTTCGCAGATGATTTATCTGCAAACCCTGCACACACAAAAATAAAATTACATGGGTATGTTACATTGTTATTTGCAGAAGATAAGGGGTGAATGTATAAAAAACAAGTGCAAGACATGAAAAAAAAAGAGAACGAAAATCAGTGTTTACAAGATCAGGTATATGACAGAAGAGCTCAGGTAATAGGAAAATCATTCATAGCTCCAAATAGCGACGAATTACAAAATGTACTGTACCTGGTGATGAACTGCAATCTACAGAGGATGGAGTTGTAGGGGAACCATAATCTGGAGCAATAGCTGCTGTAGGACTTTCATCAGTAATATTTTTGTTCAAAGAACGCAATTCCCCTGTACCGTTTTCCAATAAAGCCGTTCCATCCTCGGTTGTGTTAACATCAACTTTCTTATTCTCATATTTCGCCAGGCCCTCCCCCCACCCAAGACGTTTCTTTCTAGCGATCATCTCCTCGGACAGAGTTGTTGTGGCGCATGCAGTAGCATCTCCTGAAGAAGATTGCGTCGCAGCAACAATTTTAGGAATAACTTTCTGCTTTCGATCGCTGGAGTCACCAGCCCCCAAGCTTTTAAAGCTACTTGAGTGACTAAAACCTGAACTCTGAGACGAAAAACTCCCAGAACATACTGGAGGTTTCCCAGTTGCTCCCAGAGAACTCTCCTTCCCACTTTTCATGGTACCGTCTAAATCACTGACTCCACGTAACCCTCCACGTAACCTATTATCTTCCATGTTTTCCAGGTGAAGCTGTTTCCGAGTCCCCTCTAGCTCTGCATGGCGGATTGGAGGATCTAATGAATTATCATTAGCTAACCTTCGAGCATACATCAAACCATTGGACTGATTTGCAGTAGAACACTCCTTATTTTCATAACTGTTTTCCGAAGAAGGCCGTTCAGACAAGCTAAGACAGTCAGAATGAGGATCTATAGGAAGTGATGGCCTTTGATCAGAAAATTTCAGCTCGTTTTTAAATTTGAGAGTCTGGACTGGGGTACACATCTCAATGTCCGGCTGATGAGTGGAGTTGGGTGAATCCCAAGAGTTCACCAGAGTAGTATGAGCATCTGAAGCATGTAGCGGCCTTTCATCAACTGACCTCCGACCATTTCTAACACCACATGGCCTCTCAAAAGCTCGAGAAGAGCTGTTGCTCATGTCCAATGTATTGCACTTCTCCTTCTGGCTTAAAGGAACCCTATCATCCCTGCAATTCCTGGTATATCGCCAGTCTCCACGTGGTGCTGATTGTCTATAGTAGTCATGACTAGTCTCCTCCGCAAACTGGTACCTCCCGCCCTGCTTACCATGACCTTCAGAAAATATTGAAGACAAAGAGGAAGATGAAAATTAGAAACTCTGCAAGAACCATATTCATCCAAGTACTAACTTCTGAAAAAGGTATCTCTCCCAAAACATATTCTGCTGAGAAAAACATGTAGTATAATCTTCCCAAAGAGGATATAAGAACCAAGAAACATCATAGTGCAACAAGTCATCAAATTCTAGGAGACAAAAAATTCCACACATGGGTTCCAAATTCAAACGTACCAGAAAAACTATAGATGTAAACCACAAATCAATACACATATTGTCATCAGAATCTATAACATGTAAAACTAAACTAACGACAATCCACGATTTTGGAGACTTCTATTCATGGAAACAAGACTTGTAGGATGATGCCTAAGGAACAAAGTTACGATCTTTCATCCTATTTTCAGATTAATGAGCAAAGGGATACTAACTCAATTGAGATAACACACTAGTCTTGCCGGCAAACTATATCTACCTGAGTATTAGATTTCCAATAAATTAAAAATTGCTCCTTTTAAGAGTAGCCTCATCAATTCACTTGGTAACGATCTTCAAAGTTGTAGTAATGCTCCAATAAAAACCCTAAATCGGGATAAGACAAGAACTCAATATAAAAGAAACAACATAAAGATAGACCTCTAAGCACTTAAAGCGAGAAAAAGATGACAAGGAAGCAAGAGATAGAAAAAGAGAGGGGGGGTGATAGAGCACTTACAATTAGGCCTGCGGAAGTCACCAGATCCCCAACGTGAATACTCGCGGGGAACATGGTGAGAAGAAGGAGAATCAAAAGGTGGCTCGGAGGGCCTCTCACGCTTCCTTGGCCTTAGGAGCTCCTTCCGATCCCAAGATGTGTGATCCTGCGGCCATACTGGAAGTTTTCCAACTGCTCCCAGAGAACTCTCCTTCCCACTTTTCATGGCACCGTCTAAATCACCGACTCCACGTAATCTATTGTCTTGCATGTCTTTCAGGTGCGGTTTCCGAGTCCCCTCTAGCTCTGTATTGCGGATTGGAGGTTCTAATGAATTATCATAAGCTAACCTTCGAGCATACATCAAACCATTGCATTGGTTTTCTGTAGAACACTCTTTATTGTCATAGCTGTTCTCCGAAGAAGGCCGATCAGGACGAGGATCTATAGGAAGTGATGATGGCCTTTGATCAGAATTGTTTTGCTCATTTGCAAATTTGAGTGTCCGAACTGGGGTACACATTTCAGGCTGATGTGTGAAGTTGGGTGGAGGATCCCAAGTGTTCACCAGAGTAGTATGAGTATCTGAAGCATGTGGCGGCCTTTCATCAACTGACCTCCGACCATTTCTAACACCAAACGGCCTCTCAAAATCTCTAGAAGATCCGTTGTTCATCTCCCATGTATCGCCCTTCCAGTCCTTGTGGCTAAACGGAACCCTATCATCCCTGAAATTCCTGGCATATCGCCAGTCTCCACGTGGTGCCAACGGTCTATGGTAGTCATTCTCAAACATCCGAGCACTGGACCGGGAAGATGTGTAACCATGACTAGTTTCCTCCTCAAAGTCGTACCTTCCGCCCTGCTTACCATTACCTTCAGAAAATATTAAAGAGAATGAAAATTAGAAACTCTACAAGAACCATATATTCATCCAAATATATAATATAACTTTTGAATCTCAAAGAGGATATAAGAACCAAGAAGCATCATAGCGCAATAACTCCGCAAATTCTACAAGACAAAAGAATCCCACACGTGGGTCTCAAAAATTCACATCAACCAGATGTAAGAACAATACCTACTGTCATCAAATTCTATAACATGTAAAACTAAACTAACAACAATCCACGACTCTGGAGACTTGTATTCCTGGAAACAAGTCTGGTAGGATAATGACTCGGGAGCAAAGTTAGGTTCTTTTTTCCAATTATCAGATTTATAAGCAAAAAAAACAAGAAGCTAGCTCAATCGAGATAATAGTCTTGCCAAAAAAAAAAAAAAAAAAAAAAAATTTGCTCCTTTTTAGAATAGACTCATCATCAATTCACTTCCTATCGATCTAAACCCTAAACCGAGATAAGGTAAGAAGAAGTCAATTCAAAAGAAAAGAAAACAAAACAGAGAGAGGGAGGGGAGATACAATTAGGCCTGCGGAAGTCAGAAGCAGATCCCCAACGTGAAAAGTCGCGGTGAGAAGAAGGAGAAGGAGGCGAATCGAAGGGCGGTGGTGGCTCGGAGGGCCTATCACGCTTCCTTAGCCTGGGGAGCTCCTTCCGATCCCAAGATGCGTGATCCTGAGGCATCAAGGTATCGAGAACGATCGCATAGATAAGGATTAATAACCCTTTAACCACACTCCAGACTCCGTGACCAAACGAGATTAAGAAGGAGGGGGCGGAGAGACAGAATCGAAACAAGGGAGGCACGAGCTTCGTAATCTTCTTCAGTACTGAGATTCCACGAGGCTTTCCTTGAGTCGTAGCGATTGATTTTTATTCTCTCTGTAAATTGAGCTTCCAACAAGAGGATTGAGAAGATTAGAGAGAAAGATGAAAGAGAAAATCCCTGTGACCTAAAGACGCCTATTAAACTCTATTTCATTATATTTTTGGCGTCCGCTACTTTTTAAATGATTTAACATCTAATAAATCCAAAAATCTATAAATAAATAAATCCAAGTAAAAAAAAAAGGTGTTTTTTACTTTACTTTTATTATTATTGGCGTACGACTTTTTCTACATTCGAAGAACTAAACCAAAGTATTAAACCGATTAGGGATTACTAATAATAATAATAAATTAGTAATCATCATCTCTATTTAATGCGTTTTAATCATTTTGAAGCCAAATGAGCTGTCATTGACTTATGAAAATAGAGGCTCATATAAATAACTTGAGACAAATCTTTGAAACTAGCACATCTTTTGGTCCTTGTGATGGCAGCGCATCAGGACAATTTAGTTCTGTCCGTTTTTCCAAATCAATCGTGTATCCTTTTGGTCTTTACTTGTATAATTATTACAAATCACATTATAGAAACTGGTCGCGATCTCTGCAGATTCAGCCTCACAAGATCCTACTGGTATAAGGACACCGTCAAAATTTAAGAAGTCAAAGTACGCTTTTGCCCCTGAAGGTAAACTCAAATTCCCGCTTGCGCCTCCCGACAGTCGCAAACTGTGTTCTGTCTGTACTGCTGCGTAGGTTTTTTAGTCCCCATTGGCAAAAGATGACTCGTGAAATCTAATCTCTCTTCGTCTTCTTCTCGCAATCAAGCAGGTAAACCCTACAAAACACTTCTCTTCTCGCTTTCTCATCTCTTATTCTTCTCTATCAATTAAGTTCTTTTGCTATTTGAACAATTCAATTGTCCTCTTTCTTCTCTCTTTAATCTGTTAGGAACTTCGTTTCGTGTGTTTCGAAATTAGCAGTTCTTGTGTTGGAAATGATGAACTAACCGGATCTAATGTAATGTTTTTGTTAAATAATATATTGTAGACTTGTAATGTTTTGGGTGTTTGTCTGGTGACTCTGGTCCTAACATAATCATCAACTACTCTTCTGCAAATAGGAATATATATATATATATATATATATATACAAAACAGAGAGAACATGCACTCTCTAAAGACTAGTTGCGCTGGGCAGATATTTGCTCTCGCCAAGCCACACGACTCTGTAGGCAAGAGGACGCGTAATCGGATTCCAAAAGAGGAGAGGAAGACCACTGGTCAAATCTTTCATTAACAAGTACGCAAAAAAAACTTCATTCCTTTTTCCCCTTTTAAAGTGTATTTTTTTTCTCCTAATTGCAATTAGTGATTGTTATTTTTACAGGCATCGAAGGCTAAACAATGGGAGCTTTCCTTCACTTAGCCTCACTCACAAGGAAGTTGGTGGCTCTTTCTACACCATTAGAGAGATTGTCAGAGAGATCATCCAAGAAAATAGAGTCCTTGGTACTAGTGACTTGATTCTTCTTGACGCCAAAGGCGATGGTGATGACCAGTTGCAAGATCAATCTCTTTCAAGATCCACTGTCCTGATGAATCCTGTGCCCCCTCTATTTTTGTCTCCAGACGGTTTACATTCTCGCTCCGAGCCTGTGGAGGCTAAGTCACCTGTAAATGGTGAATACATTAATGTTAGCAAGGTTGGCCTGGACGACAGAGGATCTGATATATCGAAGTACAGGGAAGTGAATGGTTATAAACTTTCCGAGCCAGTGGGCTCTTCTACTGACGTATCCAGGACTCAGTTTGCAGCAGCATCTTGCAGTGAAGTGATTGATGCAGGGATGCATGATGATAATGGGGAGACAATATGTGATAGTTTACCCCAGGATAAAGAAGTCGAGGTGGATAACAAAGACATAGGATTTGAGGCAGAGATACATTTCATTGAATCAGAAGGCAAAAACCCTTTGAACAATAACCAAAGTGTGAAAGATGATAAAGCAGCAATCAAGGATACATTAGGCACATTTGATTTGTTGCCAGCAGAAACAGTTGTTGAGACATTCTCAGTAACTCCTAGTGAGTTGGCTAAAGTTTGTGAGGCTGGGAAAGAAACTGAGGCAAAGGTGGAAAATGATAGCAGCACTGAAGATCTTGTAGAGATTCCGTCATCCATTTCTGCTGTACTTGAAGAACAAGGGACTGAAGAAGTCACTGTTGTTGCTCAAATGCCAAATCATATCTCTGTCACTATATAGAAAAGAAAGTTGAAGAGGAATCTGTGATTGGCAACATCCATGACACTAAGGAATTTCGTTATGGAAGTTTAACAACCGAACAGCCAATTATGCCAACATCTGGTACTGAGGTAAAACTTTTCCCCAAGTATATGTTTTTTTTTTTTTTGTGAACATCTTGTTTGAGTTTAGGATAGAGTATTTCATGATTGTGGACTAAGAACATTGATTATAGAATATAGTCGACGTCTTGAATCTTTCCTAGCTGTTTTGGAAGTTCATGTATGCAAATCTATTAGTTGATAAACTGTGTTTACCGATGAAATTTTGAACTGTGTAACAGTCTGGAAGTTGTAAGAACGACATAGCAAGGAGTGAAGTCACAAGTGTAGAGAAGGCAACCGTGGAAAAAAAGAAATTCGATGCTTCGTGCTCTCAGAAAGGAAACATTGCAACATTAAACCGAATTAAACTGTGAGTTTAACAAACTCCCTAGTCTTAGTTATGCTTTAGTATTGTGTTTTGGTTCTCCAGAGGTTTCACATGCATTCCTTTTCTTGCTTTCATCTTTTTCTGTGCAGTGAATCGTGGAAAGGGCAATCTAACGTGGCAGGACCGGAAACAAACCCCCTTTTGGTAGTTCTGAAAGCTTTTTTGACAGCCTTTGTGAAGTTTTGGTCCAAGTAATAATATATTGTAGAGATATTTTTGTTGAGTATTAGTAGTTCCCGTTAGTGAGAGTTGATAAGGTTAAAAGATGAGATATGGTTTGCAATGTACTGTACAATTTTTTGTTTGTTGAAGGGTTGAATCATATGAATTTAGTTTAATCCAGATAACCCTCAAGAACGTTTCAAGACACAAACGGGATCTAAAAGATCATTGATCTCAATTTGATTAATCTTGTTTGTTGCATACAAAAGTTGAGCCTAGATTGGTTAGAAACAAGTGCGTTGGGTTTGGTTACACCACACGAACTGAATGAAGCAGCAAAACCCGCCACTTCCCAAGGGTGACATGCAATGCAACCAAAGAAGCTCTCTCATTCTGTTACAAGCGGCTCAATTTTCATTTTGGTTATTTAAACAGAGACCACAAGCTTCTGTTGCTTTAAGCAAAAATGAAAAAAGATACAACAACAAAGATGATGAATGGTGGTGGTGGAGTAGAGTCAAAGCCACGCAAACAAGGCTTTCCTGATTACCTCGGATCTGTGAATTTGAAATACGTGAAGCTTGGATACATTTACTTGCTCTCTCTTTCCAACATCTTCTGCTTCTTCCTCCCTCCTCTTCTCCTTCTCTTCATCTTTGTTTCTCGGTTTCTCCCAATCTTGGCTTATCCTCTATCTATCTTCTTGCTTCTTCTCCTTTACCACTTTCTTACCCCTTCTTCCTCTGTGTTCCTTCTTGATTTCTCATGTTACCGTCCACCTGATCATTTCAAGGTCATGTCTCTCTCCTTTTCAACCTTGCATCTCTTTCTTTCTCATTGTTTTGTTTTTGTACAGATCACCAAAAGCGACTTCATCGAGCTGGCAATGAACTCTAATAACTTCAACGAGACTTCCATCGAGCTTCAAAGAAAAGTCCTGGACCAATCAGGCATAGGAGAGGAGAGCTACATGCCAAGAGTGGTGTTCAAGCCTGGCCACAAAGTCAACCTCCGCGACGGCCGTGAAGAAGCAGCGATGGTGATCTTCGGAGCTATCGACGAGCTTCTTGCAGCCACCAAAATCAACGTGAAGCACATCAAGATCCTGGTGCTGAACTGCGGAGTGCTCAACACCACGCCTTCTCTATCGGCGATGGTGATCAACCACTACAAGCTGAGGCATAACACGGAGAGCTACAACCTTGGTGGTATGGGGTGTAGCGCTGGAATCATAGCCGTTGATTTAGCTAAAGATCTTTTGAACGCTCATCAAGGCTCATACGCTTTGGCGGTGAGCACTGAGATAGTGAGCTTCACTTGGTACTCAGGCAATGACGTCACGTTGCTCCCACCAAACTGTTCCTTCCGGATGGGAGCAGCTGCGGTCATGCTCTCTAGTCGGCGTATCGATAAATGGCGCTCCAAATATCAGCTTATGCAGGTGGTCATAACATATAAACATCACTCTTGCTCTGATCTTTGTTTTGACTCATGATACTATTAACAGCTGGTGAGAACACATAAAGGCATGGATGACACAAGCTACAAGAGCATGGAGTTGAGAGAAGACAGAGAAGGGAAACAAGGACTGTACCTATCTAGAGATGTAATGGAAGTTGCTCGCCACGCAGTCAGAGCAAACATAACAACGCTTCGTCGTCTCGAGCCTTCTTTCCAACATATATGTGTGCTGGCGACGAGTAAGACAGCTCTCGACGAGATTCAGAAGGATCTCAAACTGACGGAAGAGAACATGGAGGCATCGAGGCAGACACTGGAACGTTTTGGGAATACGTCGAGCAGCAGCGTATGGTACGAGCTGGCTTATTTGGAACACAAGGGGAAGATGAAAAGAGGAGACAAGGTTTGGCAGATCGGTTTCGGGTCAGGGTTTAAATGCAATAGTGTTGTATGGAAAGCCCTGAGAAACATTGAACCTTCAAGACACAATAACCCATGGAATCTCTGAGGATTTAAGTGTATGATGACTAACATGAATAAAGTGACTCATTAATAGAAATAATAAAGATTGCATTTAATCATATCTATGATGCTATAGGATCTTACACAAAGCAAACCATCCAATAAAGAGATGCACTAGTCTGCTCTTGACATGTTTATTATCATCATCATAAGATAACAGCTGAACTTAACTAGTAGTTGACACATGAAAGGATGAAACTATACAACCTTTTATATATTGTGTTGTAGCAAAAAGATGCAAAGCATAGAGGAGAAGAAAGTAGACCAACTTGAAGCTCTCTCTTACACACAAATGGTGCTATCTGGAGCCACAATACCCTCAAGTTTCCATCCACCAGGTCCAGCCATAGCGAAAGCCTGTGATTCCCAAATATAAAGAATCAGTTTTTTTTTTTCATATTAAAAGAAGCAAGTCAGGAAGAAGAAGAAAAGTATACAAACATCATCCCAGGAGTTGCCAAAAGCTAGAAGTAAAGCAGCATTGCAAGTTTTCAACTTTACGGAAGCACCAGAGAGCATGGAGGCTGCTTCTTCCCATCCCTTATTATGCCCCATACACCTGTGTAGGTAGGTAGGGGTAGGTAAGCCACATGATAACAACAACACAGCACAAGAAAGACAAGAAGATGTAAAGCTAAACTAACATACATGACAGTGGTGATGTCAGGGGATGAGTATTTGGAGATGATGTGTTGAAGGTGGTCGGCGGTTTGGCCGTCCATAGCAGCAATGGAGTAAAAGCTAGGGATGAAATGTACGTTTGCCTCCATAAAGCCATCAACTTGCGCTTGCATTGACTTCAGTGTCTCCTTAGTCCTAGTCGCGTCGCTGTGAAATCGAATAACTTTAACCTCAAGAACCATAATGAAACTTGAGAAAGCTGAGGTTTTTGGGATAAAAGACCTGGAGAGGATGAGTTGGGGAAGCCAACCAAGTGAGGAGAGGATTTGAGCAACTTTAGCAGCATCGGCTTGACCAGTCTTAGTTAGAGGACGATCATGGTCTAAAACAGAGAGAGAATGATCAAGATTGGGTTTTTGATTGATAAGAGAAACAGGAGAAGAAGAGTACCTTTGAGGGAAAGGTGGTCCCAGGAACTGTGAGCGTGACGGAGAAGGATGAGACGGCGAGAGATTAGTGATGAAGGAGAAGCAGTTAGTTCGGTGGATGCACGAGGCGGAGCTGTTGAGCAAGAAGTTGTGGTCCGGTTTTGGCCGGAGAAGAAGAAAGGAGATGGACACTGGAAGCTCAGCATCGCATCCTTATCTCATTTTTTTTTTTTTTTGAACAACTCATCCTTATCTCATTTAATCTTCTGTCTTTCTTAAACAAATAGTGAAGTTTTCTTTTAGAGATATTAGGTTCCATATACACGGTTTTAGCCTAAATTAGTTAACTATACCATGTGAACTATTCAATTTTCCATAATCCAATAATACCCCTATATCTATTGATATCATATCCTATACTCAGATTATTCCCTAGAAGACAGAGATGTACAGAAAAAAAACAAGAGATAAAAAGAAGACTAACCAAATAACAAAGATAAGACACATAAATTAATTTTTCGTTGAAGTTGATTAAATTGAACCCAACAAACTCTATTCGGATCATTGTTAAGAATGAGGACGGCTTGAAATTCAGTACGCTGTCTCCTAATCTCGTCCTCCGATCTGTTTCAGAATTTTTTTTTGTCGACGTACAACCACCCGGAGAACGTCAATATTCGTCACCACCGCCACTGTAACCTCTATAATATCCGTCGACACCAATATTGTTATCCAGTAACATTACACGACTAAGATATATGTGGTACATTTTGACCAAAAAAAATATATATATATATATATACGTGGTACATTATTAGTTAACTGAGAACATTATGTGTATCGTCTAAGATATTTATTATTCGTTAATAACCCTTTTAAATACCTATTACACCATTAAAATTAATCTATATTGCATTTTACTTTGTTAATGTATACATTACAAGAATATTGTTATCTACTAACATTACTTGTATCTACTAAGATATATGTTATACACTATTAGTTAGCCGAAACAATTATGTATATCCTCTAAGATAATTATTATTCGTTAATAACCCTTTTAAATACCATTACACCATCGAAATTAATCTATCTTGCAGTTTACTTTGTTAATATATACATTATAAGAATATTGATATCTGCTAACATTACTTGTATCTTCTAAGATATATGCTATACACTATTAGTTAGCCGAAACAATTATGCATATCCTCTAAGATATTTATTATTCGTTAATAACCCTTTTAAATACCATTACACCATTGAAATTAATCTTTCTTGAAGTTTACTTTGTTACCATATACATTATAAGAATATTGTTATCTGCTAACATTACATGTATATCTTCTAAGATATATGCTATGCAACCTTCACGATTGTCTTTACTTATGTGTTCCTCTTCTTTTGAATCTCAAGATTCACTCTCACCATCTGAAAGAACACAGAAAAAAACTTTGTACATAATATTTTACCAAACACGTAATTAAAGAAAGATCGGAAGATTCAAATTCTCGCTGCCACCTTCTAGCATCCCAGAGATTCACTCTCACCATCTAATTACGAGAACAAATGATTCTCCTAATAATTTTGTGGTTCTCAAATAAGAAAATGGTCACTAAAGAAGAATTATCAATAAGTAGAGAGAGAGAGGAACAACTAAAAACATGTTGATTGTTGATGAAGAGTTGAGGAAGCAAAATAAAGAGATGGTAAACATTGACGATAATGAAAATAGGATAAAGAAAAAAAGAAAAAACTATTAAAAATATAAAGTATATGGTTTAAAATCAATGTGCTGGCAAACCTAAGAAATGAATAGGAAGCTATAATTTATGAGGCCAAATCTGATGAGATCGTAGAAAAAAAGGCATTATGGGAAGAATACAACAAAAATGCTACAGAGAAATGATGTTTAAGGTGCGTGGGGTATTTAGCTAATATTGGCTCACATGATGTATATACAACAAATTGACTCTTTCTTTTATTGTCTTAAAAATTTTAAATAAAAGGCTATTGGTTGGAGATGATGACTAAGCAAAAGAATTTGATTTTTTTGTTTTTTTCTTGTGAACAATTTACTCGGAAGAAAAATATAGACCAAACCAAACTGCAATCAAACAGAAATAAATAAGTTAAATGTAACCAAACCGATACTATGTAGAATCAAGATAAACCAAACCGTATATAATCTTTCTCTCTTCGGCAACAAAAGCTGAAGGAACCCAAATCCTTTAGCCCATGGTTCTGAAAATTGGTATAGGTGTTTAGGCAGCATATTGGTCCTAGGCGAAATGATTTTTTTAAAAATCCAGTTTATACAATTTAAATATGTTTAAAATCATTTTAAGTCGATTTACACCATCCTAAATCTTTAAATCGGTTTAACTCAACCTAAATTAGTTTACATTTGTTAAATTAAGTAATATTGTCTTAACTGATTTTTCCGGAAGCAAATAGTGGAGTTTTATTGCGTTAATAATGTGAAATATTGTATTTAAATGAAAGGCTATCGGTTTGAGATGATGAATAAGCAAAAGAATTCAATTCTTTTCTTCTTTCGAACAATTTAGACTGAACCAAACCGCAATTAAACCGAAATATGTCAGTTAAATGTAACCAAACAGATACCATGTGGAAATCAAGATAAACCGAACTGTGCGGCAAATCAGTCATTGCCAAAATAAATTTTCAAAAATTCGATATCATAGAATTCAAACTTGTTTAACTATTCTAAATCGGTTTACAATGTTCTAAAATGTTTTAAATCGATTAGTTCAAATTTGTTAAATTAAATAATAATGTTACAACAAATATACAAATTTGACTATTTTTTTTTTGTATATCTAATTTTGATAATTCATCAAAATAATTTTATAATTACACCTAAAAACTAAATATTTTATATAGATGTAAAAAAAAATCCGCTTAATCACTAATACTTGCCTAGTTGTGGCCTAGCTATTTCTTGAAGATATTTCTTTAGCCTAAACCATTACTTACTGGATAAAAAACCGCTTTACCGTTTTATAACATAGATCGCCAATGAAACTAGATAAGCTGTCATCAGTTTGGTAAATGGATGTTGTAAAGCTAGAAGGAGGATCAAAGCTCTAAAGAGTGGGAGACACACGGAGTAACCGTGAGGCTATTTGGTTGCGAGGTAGGAGAGAAGTGTGTAACGGCATGACATGACACCCCTTCTTCATAGTATAAAGAAGCATTATCTCAGTGCATCATATGCATCATCTTATTACTATTAGTGTTTACATGATGATGAGACCCATTAGAGTTGGGTTAGCAATGATACTGCTCATGACCATAACCGTTCTTACCATAGTCACCGCACAGCAAGAGGACCAGCAACCACCTCCACCGATGTTGCCTGTGGAAGAAGTGGGAATGTGCAGCAGAACATTCTTCTCGGCTCTGGTTCAGCTTATACCGTGTAGAGCAGCAGTGGCTCCTTTCAGCCCGATTCCACCAACCGAGTCGTGTTGCTCTGCCGTTGTCACACTTGGTCGTCCTTGTCTTTGCCTCCTTGCCAATGGACCTCCACTCTCAGGCATTGACCGTTCCATGGCTCTTCAGCTTCCTCAGAGATGCTTTGCTAATTTCCCTCCTTGCGATGTCATTAACTAGAAGTCGTCTAGGACCCACCTGTCATCTTCTTCTTTTTTCATTTACCTTTCGCTGATTAGTGTATTATGGTATCAGAGTTGCAAAACATTAATAAAGATATGAAAAATCCTAGTCATTTCCAATAACAGGTTCCCTGTATATCCACACTGATTGAGCATTTTGCACAACGAAGTTTTCTTAAGGGAAGTAAACAAATCCAACCATACATATATACGTCAATTAATCAAACATTTTTTTTAAAACATTTATCTTTGACTGAAAAAGCAAATAATTGATCATGAACGTGTGCACTACTGCACTATAATAACCAAATGTTCTAGTTGAATGGACTTCAGATGGCTGGCTGCTATCAAGATTACAAGTAAAAATACTTGAATGATTTGTGTTGATTATAAGAGACTCTCTTATGCCTTAAATCACTTCGGTCAAGAAGATTAATCGTACCGCTAATCCATAGGAAAATCAAAACCTCTACGTATTGCTCATTCACCATCCTTCGTTATGAATAAAGAAGCACCGAGAAGAGCACACAATCAGCTAGAAATCTACTTCCCAGGGAGAGACATACTAGGCCATATGTCAGAGTTCTGCTATGAGTTGAAGAGATTTGACAACAACAAGGGTAACTGAGAAGCCTCAAGTGAAGGAGAGTCATCAAGTATGGTGGAATAAATCATGACTTGGAATTGAAAAAAGGAAATAAAGCCATTGCTTCCGTAAAAACGTTATCTCTCTCTATATGTGTGCATTACAGTATTAGGCGGAGAACATTCCTACAACTCTTTAAAACTGGAGAATGTAAAGAACAAAAGGACATGAGCAGTGGTTGCAGCAAATAAGAACAAACCCCACCAATGCTTCTTCTCAGACAACCGGACAGCTTCTCTGAAGCCCTTAAGAGGACCAAACTCTACGGTATGTAATAATCTCATATTCTTCTTCCTTTCTCCTACTAGAAACAGCCACATACACGAGACCCAAAGTTCTGAAAATCAAAAAGACTAGTAGAAAGGTCTCTGGTTCTCGAAGCCTTGCACAATAGCCAACTAATTTAAACTCTTTCTATATTGATGATGATCTTGTTCAGATTCTCAACACGTAATTCATGAGCAATTTGAATCTCAATTACAATAAATTTGTTTTAAAAAGAGAGAGAGAGAGACACACACACAACAAATCCATCTCTAATTATTAAAAAAATCAAGAACAAAGAACTCTAAGTCTCTCTCTTGAATTATCCCAAATCATGATCAAGGAAGTAAACATGATATATACAGAGAAAGAGACACATACAAGCAATTAAATTTAAGGACGGCGAGGAGAAGAAAAGGAGAAGAAGCAATCGAGAAGGCGAGTCCAAGCAATTCTGGCGCGTGGGAAGACTCTCCGGCTATAAACCCTACCTTCCATTCCCATCTCCTCCATCGTCTCCACGAACATCGTCAAGCATCTTATCGGCGGTATGTACAGCGTTAGCGGCGCCGCCGAAAACGCTATCGTGAAAAACAGCTGCAACATCCTTTTTTCAGGTAAACGCAGATCGCAAATTTCTTTATTATGACTAGTAGAGAGAGAGAGAGAGAGTATCTAACCGGAAATGGAATAACGTAAAGATAGATTTGGTTAGAGAATAGATAAAGGAGATTGCTCTCGTCACGAGTTGTCCTTCTTTTTTTTTTTACAACTCTCAAATCTCTCTCTCTCAATTAGGAATGTCAAACAGGTTGATCTGTCTCGTTCCAATCCCGTACCGCAGCGAACTCGTCTTCGAGCGGGTCACAGCGGGTCAGATCCACGCGGGCTGCAGTCTTCAAAATGGCTGACCAAACCCGTACCGCAAAACATGTAGGCATTTGTGGATCGGCCCGCGAGTCATAGAATTACAAACGGACATATGGCTTCTGAACGCTTCAAGACATGATTCAGGACGCTTTATCAGTTTCATGACGCATCAGTAAGTGAGTTTAGTCGATGATTGAACTGGATAAGACAATACACTTGTTAGTTGAATATTTAATTGGATCAAAACACTAGTTTATTTACACTTTTTAGACTCCAAACATTTTAAAAATAAATAATACTTTAGTTGCTGAATCCAAATATTATAACTCATAAGTTCATAACAAATGCTTTAGTTTTCTGAATCCAAAATTAAATAAAACCAACACCAAATCAAATATGCTAATCCCCATAAATAAAAGAAAACACCAATCACACTTCTTGTACTTCATCTTTATCACCAACAAGCGATAAAAAGATGGAAATTTATCTTCTTCACCATCAACTTCATCTTCTGCAAACAAGAATAATAGAAGTCAGTTAAAGATATATTGAAACCTAAAACTCCAAAATGTATGATAATGTGAACAAATACATATAGGCAAAATTATGAAGAACCCATGACGGAAACTAGATCTTCTTCTTCAGTGGAAAGTGAGTTTTCAAACTTCTTATGATGACTCGAAGAAGCTCCACCGGTGCAGATCGAAGGCGCTCGGGAGACCAGAAGCATCATCGACCCTAAAACCACCATCACTGGAGCTACATAACGTCGAATCAACTCTCCCTCTCCCTCTCCCTCTCCCTCTCTCTCAATGTTTTAGACGAAAGCAGAAATGGGGACTTAGGGTTGCGGGTCTTCAAAATCCCGCAGGTTAAGCCCATTCCGCTTTCGATCCGTCCCGGTTTAAATCCGTTTCGCGAGGCCCGCAATTTTGCGGGCTTACCATATGGAGGCCCAATCCCTTTCCGCAGCAAGCTTTTACGGATCAGGCCCGCGGTCTAGGTCCTTGATTGACATCCCTATTCTCAGTTTTTACTTTTATTGTATGCAATCATATGGGGTACGACTGGTAAATTGTGGAGTAGTTAGGAGTAATTTAAATAGAGTAGATTGGGCCAGTACGTGGGCTTTTAGGTTTAGTTTTGTTGTGGGTGTTTGTGTTTGGAGCCCTGTCTAAGGATTTTTTTTTTTTTTTTTTGGTTGGATTTGAGCTTCCGTATTTTTTTATGAATAATAATATCACAAGGAAAAAAAAAGGTGGGAAAGTGGCAAGGTAACAAAAAGAAAAAAAAAAGTGAAATCAGGTGAAATTTATTTTCCACTTCAAAAGCAGTGAGGGAATAAAGTGCAAATATACCTTCGGTTAAATAACAATGAGCGTAGAGAGATAGAAATTGGTTTAACCTGATTGGCAAAAGCATAACTTGAATTGGGAGAAAAAAGAATTATCGCTAAAATATTTTCGCTATTGGTGCTTTTCAGTCAGACACATGATGTCTGCCTTTTCTAGCAGCTACTGCAACACTGTGGTTAATGTTGGACCGACATATAAAATTAAAGATTTATCCGAATATTTATTATTCCATATATGTCCTTCCAAAAGCTGTCTGTGTCGTCTCTCTTGTCATCATGTCTGTTACTTTTCGTGTGGCAATGTCCGAATACATCTTTGTGTTGGGTTGACTTTTGTATTCCGCTAGCTTAGTTGTACGAATTCAAGCCCAATGGCATAATTGATAGGCCCAATAAGAGTTCCAACGTCATAGCTTTTTTGGATGGTTGGAGTTTCCACGAATAGATAATTGTGCAAAACAAAACTAATGCTTCACGTATGTCTCACTCTTTAACATGTAAATCTTTTGAAAAATCTTAGATCACTCAGCATGTTACCATTTCTTTCACTGTGTATTTTATCACACATGCAAATAAGAAGCTAGTCTAGTCACGTTTAGCCTAATAAGTAAAAGAAAAAGGGAGCTAATCTCGTTTCAAAAAATGTTTTTTTTCTACAAACAAGATCTAAAGGAGCTAAATGTTGTTCCAAATATGGGATAAAGAAGCCTCCTCACGTCCTCGTCCTCTTTTGCTCCTGAGGAATGAATCTAACCCCTTGCTTTCCTAGCTCCACTGTCTTTACTTCTCCATTCTCAAGCGTCACCGTCAACTTCGATGCGCCTCCTCCATCTCCTGCTACTTCACTCACCACTCCTTTCTCCCTGTTTTATTATCCACTCGAACTGTTAGAAACTTAGAATTGATGAAATAAAGAGTATGAAAAGCTTATATACCATGAATCATCTGAGGCATCGTGTATTTGAACTTTTTTGCCTTTCGCATCCTCCCCCAACTTCTTCAGAATCCAACTAGCATCCAACAAACTCTCTTCACGTGAAAGTGACACATCTTCATCTTCGTTGAACCCTGATTTTTCAGCTGTTGGAGGTGATGATGCTCTCTTTCTCTTAGACCTATGCCCTTTCCTAGACTTACTTCTCTCGTAGACAATTCTAGGTGCTTCTCGTTGTTCTTGGCTCTCCGCATTATGCTTCTTTATTTTCAGTTTCAGCAATGGTCTTCCATTTAAATCTCCTCTACCCTTACAAGTGTCTTCCTCATCTTGAGACACTCTCTTTTCTTCGTTACACTTTCCTAACAAGCTCCGGTGCTGCTCTGAAGTCGTTTCTTCTGATTCTAATTCCCCATGCTTTCCTGAAATTACCAAAGCTTTTTAAATTATCTTGTCTGTGTCAAAGTATATCGCAGAGTGTATTCTTCTCATATCATTTAAACATAAACATACCGTTGGATTTGGAGGCATGCTTTGATACATCGCAGCTCATCGGGTTTGTAACTTCTGCCTTTCGAGTGCCTATACTTTTTATCACCAGTTTCTTTGCCTTCACAGGGTTCGGCTCTGTAGAGTGTTTCTCATTATCTGAATCCTGATGCCTGCTGTTTTTTATTCTGACAACTCTCAGTGGCTTCTCTTCTTCACCACTGACCACAACTTTTTCAGCAACTTTTCTTTCGGCAGAACCAGGCTGATTGATAAGAGGGGCACCGCCAGTTTTCCTTAGTGCACTAGCTCTCAGGCTAGCAATCAGCTCTTTTTCATCGTTATCTTTTCGCTTCCAGATTTCCTGTGCAGCATCCTCAAGATCCTTGATCTAGGCATATCACAAACACAAAATCAGAGAGACAAAATGGGATCACTAAATTCTCATTCACAGCAACCCACTTGCACAGGATAGATAGATAATAAGACAACATACAAATATAAAAGACTAACTATAAATGAAACACACACCTGGTAGCTTTCTCCGCGACAAGTAGAACATTTGTATTGAAGATGCCCATTCACTTGAAACTGCATATACCTCTCATCGCTGCAACATTTGTTTGCAAAGTTAACGTTGTTTGGATACAGACTTGGGAAACATTCTTTCAGGACGACACAGAAATGCAATTGGTTATATGAAATAGATTTAACGATATGGACCTGATTCCATCACAGGTGCAATGAACCCAGCGCTGGCAGAAGTCACAACACACCATTGGTGTTGCTTCCGAGTCCCTGTAAACCTAACGTGACGAAAGCAAAACAAGTTGGTCAGTGACAGATAGTATAAAGTAACAACCATAAAATAAACAAAAAATTATGGCCTAACATAACCAAACAGAACACAACAACAGAGAGAGAGTGCAAGGGCATACCTTCAAACATACAGGACAATAGTTTCCCTTAACAAACAGCCTTCCACAAGCATCACAGCAAGTATGGCCCAAAAACCATCTGCAAAGTTTAAAAGGAACGGTAAGATGTCAAATGCACTTGTAATGAATCAATCAAAATGACACATCACAGAGCAAAAGGTTTGAATACCGTAAGCTCTGGCCGTTTCCAGGGACTTTAGACCCACAGCTGTAACATTTGGTGTGTTTATGACACAAATAAGGTCCAGAAGTAACAGTCTGTAACACCCATGGAAGAGAATAAATCAATTTTGCAGAAGAAAAGATGAGAAACCTTGTATAGAAGCAAACGAATACTATACCTTGTGTCGAGGTTGTTGGCAATCACAATGGTAAGCATCATCGCATCTTTTGCAGAACATCAACTTCTTTGGATCCCCTGAAGTTCCACATCCCTAACGAAAAACATAATCAAGAGAATGTACGTACTTTCATGATGAAAATTTAAAAAAAAATGTCCAAACTAACCTTACAGGTTCGGCAAGAGGGACAAGCCCAAGAGCTCCAATCAAATAAATCTGCAAGCAAAAAAAAAAAACACTATAAGAATCTTCTAGGCATAAGAATCATTAAGCATCACATTCCTATGAAACGATACCTCTATGTTGAGCCCAAGACTTCAAACAGTTTCTATGATACTTTTTGCCACAGCATTTGCAAGAAAGCATATTTGCTCTCTCACTCTTCCCAACTTCAACCATATAGCACATGTGACACGTAACACTTGCACCGTGATGGTCATTGGTCTCCGTGACAGGAACCTGCATAGATAAAGACAAAAACAAACTAATCATTCTCTCAGGTTATTCATCACACTCAATTCAATTCAAAGACAAAGCAATCACAAGTAGGTGGAACCAGGGAACCGAACCGTAAAGTCGTCAGAGACAGGATTCGCAGCTACATTCTTCTTCTTCTTCAGCAGCACCACATTGCGTTTGCCTAGCGTCGATGCGGCAACCTTCACCTCCGAATCATCCCCAACCGCAACAACAACATCTCTAGGCACGTGGATCTGAACGGTAGCGTCCTTGAAAACACCCCCAGCATCGAAAGGGTGTCGCAGGAATATTTGGAGAGAGTGGACGTCGTTGAGGAACACATCCTTGACTTCTTTAACATGAAGATTCCGAGGAAACCCCAACAAGCAGTCACAAATTTTCCGGCTAGGGAGAAGAAAGACAAAGGAACAATTCGTAATTAGTAAAACAACGAAGAGGCGCCAAAAAAGAAAGAAGAAGAAAGGGAGAGGAGACAAAACATTACCAAGTGATTGGACAAGCTACATGAAAGACCATGGTTCGGGGTTCGATTTTTGGGGATCTGACTTTTTTTCCCTGTAATAATAATGAATTTTGTTTTTGGTCTCGCGAACTTTGTGTAAATAATGTAAACTCTAAGGTCCTAAAACGGAAATATATTGTCGTTTATCAGCCCGATCCGTGCCTAAGTATAAGAACCAATAATAAAGAAACACGTGAATATGTTCCGCAATAAACAATTGAGAAGCATTTGAAAAATTAGAACCTTAATTTTGTATTAATTAAAAAAAACCTCAAATCCTAGATGACACTCTAAATGCCTTCTAAATTTCATTTCAAAGAATTCTAAAGCATCTAATATAAAGTATAGTTTAATCTAATGGTGTCACATTATTCCATAATTATATAACACTAGAGAACATTATATTAACCTAAAATATAAGAAGTGTGTATTATTTCCTTAAATAAAAGCTACAAAATTACCTAATATGATTTACATATATATGACAATTAATTATTACGAATAATAAAGATTTGATAACAATTTTTGCATCCTTCTTCATTTTTGTTTAAATTTATATTATTAAAAAAAATTTAAACAATCACATTAGCCATATAATAAAAAATTAGATTTTTTTCTTATATGTTCTATTTTGAATTTTTTAAAATGACTTTAAATTACAAAAATGAAGAAACCTTATATGTTATATATTTTTTTAAAACGACTTTAAAATACACAAATGAGGACACCTTATATATTATATTTTTCTTATATGTTAGAATTTTCTTATATGTAATATTTTGATTTTTTTTAAAACAATTTTAAATTACAAAAATGTAAGTTTTCCTTAAGTATATGACTAAAAACATTAAGGAAAACACGTGGATATGTTCTGTAATAAACAATTATCCCCTATATATTAATTGAGAAGCATTTGAAAAATTAGAACCTTAATTTTGTATTAATTAAAAAAAACCTCAAATCCTAG
>NC_027754.1:39500090-39515205 GCF_000695525.1 Brassica oleracea var. oleracea | reverse complement strand
GAATAATAAAGATTTGATAACAATTTTTGCATCCTTCTTCATTTTTGTGTAAATTTATATTATTAAAAAAATTTTAAACAATCGCATTAGCCATATAATAAAAAATTAGATTTTTTCTTATATGTTATATTTTGAATTTTTTAAAATAACTTTAAATTACAAAAATGAAGAAACCTTATATGTTATATGTTTTTTTTAAACGACTTTAAAATACACAAATGAGGACACCTTATATATTCTATTTTTCTTATATGTTAGAATTTTCTTATATGTAATATTTTGATTTTTTTTAAAACAATTTTAAATTACAAAAATGTAAGTTTTCCTTAAGTATATGACTAAAAACATTAAAATGACATGTATCAGTTCGATGGTTGATTTGAAAGCTTTCAAAATCATATATAAGATAAAAGTTAAAATAATTCAACTGTGAAAACAATAGTGTTCACTTTTTCAATAATGTGTTTGAGGGAAAAAATAAGGTTTTTATGTCATAATTTGTTTAATGTCTACTAGAGAACATTATATTAACCTAAAATATAAGAAGTGTGTATTCTTTCCATAAATAAAAGCTACGAAATTACCTAATATGATTTACATATATAAGACAATTAATGATTATGACTAATAAAGATTTGATAACAATTTTTGCATCATTCTTCATTTTGTTTAATTTTATAGTATTAAAAAAACTAAACAATCACATTAACCATATAATAAAAAAAATTGACTTTTTCTTATATGTTATATTTTGAATTTTTTAAAATGACTTTAAATTACAAAAATGAAGAAACCTTATATGTTATATGTTTTTTTTAAACGACTTTAAAATACACAAATGAGGACACCTTATATATTCTATTTTTCTTATATGTTAGAATTTTCTTATATGTAATATTTTGATTTTTTTTAAAACAATTTTAAATTACAAAAATGTAAGTTTTCTTTAAGTATACGACTAAAAACATTAAAATGACATGTATCAGTTCGATGGTTGATTTGAAAGCTTTCAAAATCTATATGAAATATAAAAGTCAAAATAATTCAAATGCGAAAACAATACTGTTCACTTTTTTCAAGAATGTGTTCGATAAAAAAAATAAAGTTTTATGTCATAATTTGTTTAATGTCCAATCCTATCAACCCATGATGTATTAATTATAGTTTTGTTCTATTATTTTAATACAAATTGATCCGATCCATCGGAAAGAAATTATATAATAACAAGAAGAAATATTTTATATATATAAATAAAATGATTAAATATATAAAAAAAAACTATCGATAATATATAGAAATAAATTCAGCCTGCGTCTTATCCTAGTTAGTGTAATAAAAGGCTACGAACGAACGCGTGGATAAATACCGCCAAATTCTGATTTATTTTTTCTTTGTTTTCGCACATAAACAAAACGACGCCGTTTTCTTCTTTGATTTTTCAAAGATTCACTTTCACTCGTCAGAAGCGGGGCGAAGCGAAAAATCTCGGATCAGCGATGAATGCACCCGAAAGATACGAGCGATTCGTCGTCCCTGAAGGCACCAAAAAGTATTGAACTCGAAAGCTTCTTACTCTATAATCTTCGAGTAAATGGTTTGTGCTAAAAAAAAACAGTTGCGATTGTTATACTAGGGTTTGTTATGAGAAGGACACGAAGTTCATCAATGCTCCATTGGACACATCGTCCGCATGCAGTACCCATTCATTCTCTCTTTTTACTTGAATAAACACTTTTGTTCTTGTCTGGTCTCCCTCAGCTTTGTTTTCTGAATATTGTAGGCAACTTCAGCGCTACGGAAATGTTGTGTTTTCTGGATGCCAACTTCCTCATCCTCTCATGTACAAAATCATTGTCAGGGTATGTTCAATTGGAAGGAACAGTGCTGTCATTCTGCGTTGTTTACACTTCACTTCATTGGTTAGGGAACGTTAAAACCCAATGTTCAAGAAATAGCTATGCGGGCGCCTGGACTGACTTTTCGAACGCCTCGGTTTGAAAAAAATAGTTTTGTTCAGCCCTATTTGCTGACTAGGCCGATTTTTAGAACAATGTTAAAAACAGTGTGTTTTTTAAGCTCTTTGTGTTGACACTAGTTTTCTTTAGATTTTAAGGTTTCTCTTGTCTTGTTTTCTGACTTGTGGTTAGGATTCACACCAATTGTTGGTTAAGAACTCATAGAAATATATTTGATCTTGTCTATGAATTGTCTATGAGGTAACAATGACTCTCCTTTTCTAGAGTCCTCCTAATCGGATTTCACTGTATTAAATGAAACCCATTTGGTAGTGAAAGGATTAGCTCTAGATAAGGTTATCTGTGTTTATAATCAATTTTTGTTAATTAGTGAGATGGATATGGGAATATTAAATGCTAGTGAATAGTGTAGTTTTTTTAATACACAGGGTCTTATGTTTTGCCCTTCTGGATGCGGTCATCAAACTGATCACACGTCAGATCACCGATCGCATCAGCGGTTACAGGTTTGATTCTCCGATCATCTCCTCTCGCTATATGCAGCTTTGGCTTTTGACGGCATCGTAATTGAGATTAGCGAACTTGGAAGTCGATTCAGTTACTTGAGCTATTTGGGCCAAATCTGATCTTTTAAATTATGGGTTTAATGATGGTTGTTAACTAAGGTGGGTCTATAGCCATGAATATATGCATGTGCTTGTAAAACATTTGCTTTCTTTTATATATAAATATGCAAGCCTTTTGTCAAAAAAAATGTTTTGCCCTTCTGTGTGTTTTTTTCAGGCAGAGATGGCCAAATTTTCGGCTCAGTAGTACTAAGTAACTCAGAGTTCTCTAAGCACCAACCACAAGACTTATAATGTGCTTGTGGACATTTTCTCCTAATCATGTTTGTATAAATCAGAAACAAATCTTCATGTAATTTGTTTTAACTCTATGTTTTGTACACCATTTCAGACTGCTAAGTAACAAGGCTATGCTTAGTATTGCCTATTCTTCTTTTTACCATTTTATCTATGAAAACCACTTAATCTTTGAACTATTGTACAGTAAGAGTTGTGACGTTCAAGCTACAAAGTGAATGAATTTGAACAGATATTTACAAGATGGTGAAATCATCATGAAGCCCTTCTAGCTGACCACGTGTACGCTGCTGCTGAATAATCAACATCGATGTGTTGTGTGAGAAATCCGATCCGGAAAGAACATCGCCTATGGGACCAAGCTCTGGACATTGCTGCCAATCATTCAGACCAGTGGTTAACCCGCTACTCGCCCTTCCTCCTCCTCTCCCAACAATCACCAGCCCATACTCTCCATCCAGTGACTTGAGTGCTGTGAAAGTCTCCGAAGAGTTTGTCAGATGCTTCTCCATGTAAGACACTCTTCCTCCACCGGCTATATATCTTTCGTAGAACTCAGCGAAACACTCGTCGTCAAGCTTCATCTCCTCCTCTTGCTCCACCACGCTCGCTCTGTTCAGTATGCTGCTGCGTTTCTGCGCGTTCTGAGAGCTCTTGTCTTCCAAGAAACGTATCACGCTTAGCTTCACAGCTGGGTGTCGAGCCACTTGTGCAGCAAAGGCTAGTGCCTCTCTGTCGTCTCTACCACCTATGAATATTATAGCAATGTCCATGGACGCTCCTGGTCTCCATGCCTCTTCTGTTTGCCCGAACGACCTATCCACGAGGATTCCTATTGAACATGGTGCGTTCTTCAGAATCTGCAAGACACAATGGTATTATCTGAATCTCCAGTGACTAAATAGGTAGGCCTGCTCGGTTAGTTCGAGTCGGTTTGTTTGGTTAGTTCGGAATCAGGTCGAAATCTCATTGAAGTGAATCAAAATGTTTTCGGTACGGTTCTTGGTTAGTTCGGTTTTTTGAAAAAAATTGCCAAAATTTTTGGTTTTGCCGTCGGTTAATTTAAATTTAATAAAATCCGAAAAATATTGAATTAATTTCTGTTATTACGGTTTGGATTTTGGTTAGTTTGGTTCAGAATTTCAGTTAAGCTTGTGTGATAATTTTTTTTTAAAAACCGAACAAACCGATCACCGAATCAAAATCCGAAATTTTTTTTTTAGTTGCTGAACTGATCCGAGCCTTCAAACCGAAGGTTGGGTTTGGCATTTCAGTTCGGGTAATAACCGCAGGCCTATAGATAGGAAACATAAAACGATTACCTTGCGGTTCACATGACGGAACCCGGCATGGCCGGAGTCAAGAGTGCCATCAGGACTTCTACGTTTATGAAACGGTAGAATTATAATAGAAACCATAAGTTCATCAGCCAAACCACAAATATCATGTGCCATGGTCATAAACGTTGACAATGCTAGCATCCGACGCACCGTGACACCTTGCCCACTGCGGAGCTCACCGTATCCATTGACAGCAGCGGTTATACTCTCACGCATCTCTGTCACCGTCCTGTCTGTTACCGTCACTGAATCATCATTATTCTGACCCGATCTGCCGTCCTTTTTCAGCGTGGCGGCGATCTCATCAGTCAGCTCCACCATATCAGTAGGGTAGAATATGGACCCCGGCTCACGTCCTCCATGGCAGATCTCCATAAGGTTGAGCGTTGAACCGATGTTATGAGGACCATGTAGACCCATCAAGACACGAAGCTCGGTTGTTGGATCTAGCCATTGAAGCGCCATAATGTGTACGGGGACTCGCTTTCTTGCTCTTTTGATTATGTCCATGACAACAAACGGAGAGTAGACCACTGTGAGGACAATGACGAAGATCATCATTGCACCGGTCGTGTTTTTCACCCTGTTTGTCTGCATTTGAACCAAAAAACAAAACTGGGTTCATCTCTTTGTTAGAAAGCCAAACAATATAAATAGTCTCTCCCAAGTGGCGGACTGCCTACTAGACGCTCCTTTACCACTCGTTGGTGGTAAAACATTTTTGTTGTAATGAAAAGTTGAGTAGATAAGAGAAAGGTTGATGTATATATACCCGAATGGCTAAAGCGGCCAAGTAGACATGAAAGTGGCCTTTAGTGGTAAGAAGCAGTCCAAGCGATGCGGTTTCTCGGACATGGTATCCGAGTAGTACACCACACAACACTGTTCCGACGACTTTTCCGGCTATGACAGTGCCAAGAAGAGAAAAGAATCTCGCCCACGCCATTTTATCTCCAATGTCAAAGTTTCTCATGTGGATAATGAACCCAACCCAAAAGAAAAAGATAGGGTAGAACACCGTGCTGAGCAAGTAATTGATTTTGTTGATGATCCATTTGGACATCCTTCCTTGGTTCGGAAGAAAGAGACCAGCCGTGAAGGCGCTGAGGATCGGGTTGTACATTGACTCAGGTGGCCAAGTAGGGAAGCTACATATCAAGACGACAAACGCTAAGGACATGACGAGGTGAGACCCTTTGAGCGGTTTGCCCTCAGGGTTCTCGTTGTTGACCCAGTTGAGAAAGATTGGGGAAACAATGGAAGTGAAAGTGACTTGAGCGAGGAAGAGGCAGAACATGAGGAGGGCTCTGAAGAATCTGTGGAGAGGACGAGGGAGAGGTCTCTCCGTAGGGAAGAAAATGAATCCGAAGCAGTAGAACAAGGTCGAGATCATGTCGGTGTGGACACCCGCGGCTGATGCTAGCTTGCCGAGATCGGATTTTCTGATTTTGAGGTTGGAGATGACTCGGGTGAGGATAGGCGAGCCGGTGCTCGAGGCCATGAGGGAGAGAGCTAAGGAGAAAACGAATGGTGCGGTTTTGGTGTAGTGGAGGAAAGGCGTTGTGGCAAAGGCGATGGCAAAGGTTGCGAGCATGCTTGTGTATGCCATGAACGCGTCTTTGGTTGGTGGTCTGAGAAGGACGCTTGGGTTCATCTCTAGGCCCATTACGAACATATGGCAGATCATTCCGAATTCGATAATGTTGTTGAGGGTGGTCGAGTAAGGACCCGAGAATGCCTCTCGAAACTTGGGAAGGTTGCCTAGAATCAACCCTATCTGAGGCACATAACAAGTTAGCATTGGTTTTGGAATATTATCAAAAGTGAAGAAGAGGAAGAGATTGAGACGTACGGCAAAATCGGTGGTGAGGTAAGGTTGGCCTAAAGGCTTCATGGCATGATGGAGGAGAGTTCTGATGACGAAGATAGCGATGAAGCCAAGAACTTTCAAAGCCTCTTCAGGCTTGTCTAGGTTAAGGTACCATTTGTCTCCACATACGTTTTTTGTCGTAGTTGTATTCATCCTCTCCCTATCTGTGGTTAATTCTTACTCGTTTGTATAGTATTGTGTTGGGATTATTTGTTTCTTGGAGAGGAAGAAAGTTTTTCAATTTGTTGTTTTTTTTTCTTCTTTTGATTTTTAGTTACGACTTGGTTTAGAGGTTTGGGAAATGAGAGGGTGTGATTGTTTTTTACTCAGAAATTGGCGGATGTGCTTGTTGATCCCTTCATTTACGTTCCTTCTCTCCCATTATTCACCATTCATGATAGAATAGTTGATGAAACAAACCAGAAAAAAGTTCAGGGAAAGGTCAAATACTTTGACATTCAGTTATGATATGGTCGCATATATCTGTCTAGTTTTCCAATCAATTTTTTTTTACCTCAGACAAATTAGATTAGCACTTTAAAACATTACAAAAGCTACATACAGACACTGACTGAACACTTGGCAGTTTTCAAATTAATTATTCTCATAACTTGTAGTATGATAATCCATATGACAAAAAAAAAATCAATATAACAAAAAGCATTAATTAGTTTTCTAAAATAGAGACTAAAATTTTTGAAAATAAGAAAAATGAAAACTATGTATATTTTTATTTTTTAAGTGTAGACGGATTTTAATATAGAGGCTAGAATATAAAAGCCGAAGAAGAAGAAGAAGAGACTCTTTTTTTTTAAAGTAAATATATGCAAGAATAGCTGAGGTAAAAAACTATATTTCTGAAAATACTATATTCCACTAAATTTTAGTTAGTTTCTTTGGTATACTAAACTTACAAAGTTTTTCCAAAACATTTTTTCAAATAAAAAAATTGTCCTAAAAATACAGCTCAAAGACAGAACTCAGTTTTTATTTCTGGAAGGTTCGTTTTGACTAAAGTGTTGAAGGTCTTTATTGTCATTTTATTTAACCAAAAATTGAAAAGAAAAAAAAAGTCACCCGTCTCTTCCACTCTCCGGTAGATCTCTCTCTCCCTCTCTATCGATCGAGTCGTCTTCGTGAGTGACTTGGAAGACGAATCACACTTCTCATCCTTACTCTGTAATTTCACTGAGTCTTCCTGTTTCGATATGTTAGATGCTAAAACTTCTTGTTCTCCCATGGTTTCCTGTTAAAAATGAGCTTTTATTGTTTTTTTCTTTCAACTGTTCGTATTTGTCCATAGTCAAATCACCATTTCATATATAATCCAAACTGTAATGAATTGTTTATTGTGTCTCCAGTTAAACATACATCGTTTTAGTAGCTTTAGTTACAAAGGCTTCTTGTATAATCAAATTCAACACTTAAAAAGGTTGTTTGTGTTCTTATTGACTTTGCCAATCATTCTAACACTAGTCCCTTCTCATTCAGCTCTTCGAGGTTGAATAGATTGGAAACAATGGATGAATATCCTCTGGAGCAGCAAAGTCAATCTCATGGTATAAACTGGTGCTTGTTCAATTCATTCATTCATTCTCTGAATATAAAGTAACTTACTTTTCCTTGTTTGTTAAAGAATTGATTATTGACTAGTGTGTTTTTTTTTTCCTGCTGCATCATTTGGGCTTCAGAACAAGAGAACGAAATAGTTACAGAAGGTAGTGCCTTTGTGGATGGTGAGCCTCCTTCTCAAGACGGTAGTGTTCCTCCTAAAGTTGATTCCCAAATGGAAGTCCTGGATGAGAAAGTCAGTAAGCAGATCATTAAGGAAGGTCATGGCTCCAAACCTTCCAAGTACTCCACATGCTTCTGTAAGTACCACCACTTAGCTCTCTGTTGATCAACTGGTTTATATTTCTTTCGTGGGGGACTCTCTTGGTCAAGAGACTTAGTTCAAAAATTTTGTTAGCTATTACTGATATGGAATTGGAACTATTGTGCTATAAGAAAATGTGGTATAGTGTTTTATAAAAGAAATTATACTTTGTATTGTTTTGTCTGGGTGTGATGTTATAGTGAGGAACATATTAATACAATGTTTCCTTGAGAAATATTTATCCATTTGTTTGAGTTTTTCCACCTTTCTAACCATTTTCATACTGGCTCGTAGTGCATTATAGGGCATGGACCAAACACACCCAGCATAAATTTGAGGATACATGGCAAGAGCAGCAACCTATTGAACTGGTTCTAGGAAAAGGTATGTGCCTCTCCATTTTGTTTGCTTTAATGTTAACACACAATTTCTTAAACGAGAGTGGGAGTGGTGATGTTGTCTGTGAAACAGAGAAAAAAGAAATGACCGGTTTGGCCATGGGTGTTGCTAGCATGAAGTCTGGTGAACGTGCGCTCTTGCATATTGGCTGGGAACTTGGTTATGGGAAAGATGGAAACTTTTCTTTTCCCAATGTTCCTCCTATGGCTGACTTGTTGTATGAGGTTGAAGTTATTGGCTTTGATGAAACTAAAGAGGCAAGTTTCTTCTTTCCTTACCCTGACAATTCAAAAACCATATTGTTTTGAGCTGACTTAAGAGGGATGGATTGTACAGGGAAAGGCTCGCAGTGATATGACTGTGGAGGAAAGGATTGGTGCAGCAGACAGAAGGAAAATGGATGGTAATAATCTGTTTAAGGAGGATAAACTTGAGGAGGCCATGCAACAATACGAAATGGTTATGGATCTTTCTCTCTTTCTAACAATGACCTGATCAAAGTTTTGGTTCTCAGGCTTTACTGAGCAAGAGTCTTAATGATTTTTGCTGTCTTAGGCCATTGCATACATGGGGGACGACTTCATGTTTCAGCTGTATGGGAAGTACCAGGATATGGCTTTGGCAGTCAAGAACCCATGCCACTTAAACATGGCAGCTTGCTTGATCAAACTTAAACGTTACGATGAAGCAATTGGTCACTGCAACATTGTAAGCGGTTACTACTTTATTTTTTTTCTTCTCAAAATCTAATGAAGCTGTGAAACTTATCAGGTGTTGACAGAAGAAGAGAAAAACCCAAAGGCCTTGTTCAGAAGAGGGAAGGCCAAGGCAGAGCTAGGACAGATGGATTCAGCTCGTGAAGATTTTCGAAAAGCTCAAAAGTATGCTCCTGACGACAACGCGATTAGAAGAGAGCTGCGAGGCATTGCAGAGCAAGAGAAAGCTGTGTACCAAAAGCAAAAAGAGATGTACAAAGGAATATTTGGAGGAGGGAGAGATGAAAGTGGTGTCAAGGCAAAGAGCCGTAACTGTTTGATAATGCTATGGCAGTGGTTGGTGTCCCTCTTCAGCAGAATCTTGGGACGTAACAGGGTTAAAGCAGATTAATGTAATGTAAGGCAAAGAAGATCAACTCTTTTTGTTCTTTTATGTTGGAATGACTTTGAGAGACATGGAAGTTGTTAATCATATTAATGGTGTGGAGAATTTACAAAACATAGTTGAGAACTGTGGTAGAAGAAGTTGTATCTTTAACAAAAAAAAAAAAAAAAGAAAGATGCATATCATCAAGACTTTGCTTCAAGGCTCTCCCACAACTTTAAAGTTTCTCTGATGACTGGATGAGCTGGGAATCCTTCTGCGTAGTCCCCTATGCAGGGTAGAAAGTATGGCGGAAGTTCATGCCTGTAAAGTTAAAGCACAGAATAAAGATAGATAAGATACTCTGATGAGATTACATAAAAAACATCCTTCACAATATGCACAAAGGAAAGGGGGAGTATCATGCTAGTCGAGATTAAGAGGGAAGAAAAGGCCTAAACTGCATAACTATGAGAAGACAAAGCGTTCTCATCACTTAGAAGGAGAGAGAGAGTAGTGAATATACATCTCTTTCAGTATGTACAAAACCGTAACAAGAAAAGACAGCAGCAGGCTGAGCATTGGAGCTAAATACAGCCCCTGGACAACATATATATATGTTTAGAAATTCAATTTCGTGTGCATCATCATACTGGACCCACTACTCTCTACACCGAAGACTATGACTGCCAAAAAGATGCAAGCAAAAAGATGCAAAGTAGGGAAAAAAGGAGGAATAACTTCTCGTAGGCGCACAAAAGAAAATCAGTTCAAACTGCAATAAAATATCGATAGAAGCAATGTACCAGGGCTTGTGTAATGTGTATTAATTTGAGATGATATTCTTTTTATGATCCGAGTATCCAGACACCTTATGGAGCCTCACTAGCGCCTAATGACACCGCCACCAAAGGCATCTTGGAGATAATATTACATTCATCATCATCGAGTCAGCATACTACCTTATAACTCTCATGCAAAAATACCCCATTTTATGCTGTCAACAGATCCAACCAACATCATTAACTTAAATTTGACTATGGACGTGGAGCTTACCTTTTGAAGAATTATAACCATTTGATGAATTAGAAGTACTTCCATAAGCAACTCCTGCAAAAAGACTCTATTTTTGTCAAAAAGGAGTGAACTAGAGAAGTACAATGTCTGCTTAAATAAGGACTCACCATCATGGTCGAACACCACCTGCATGAACACAGTGAATTAAGTCAGCAGGAAGGGAATGTGAAAAAACAAAACTACAAGAACTTATCTAAAAATCACAGAGATAAAGAAATGGAAAATGGAACATACCGCCACATGGGATGGGAGGAATTTCAGAACATCAATGATCTGCAAGTGAGAACACAAAGCAGGAAAGACACATTTAAAGTTGAGAAAAAAGAACATAATTCCAAGCAAACAATGCTTACTTGAATGTTTTTCAATGAAACAAACTTAAGTAGAATATGTAAGAGTCTACACTTACAAGAGAAAGAGCTGAAAATAAAGTTAAAACGCAGTCGGCGTTTCCATCAGCGTGAGTCAGATGACCATGATTCAACCTTGCCGCAATTTTCCCAAATCAAATCAAACGTCAGTAAGTGAGACCCCAGGAACTGTGTAACACATGAGTAGCATTATAATACCTAGAAGCTTATAGTAAGCCCTATACATAATGGATGTCCCATCAATAAGCATCACTCTGCCATTTGAAGAAGCAGTGCTAGGTATCAACTCCGGCGCAACATGTTCACTTTTAGAGACTGCTGCGTCCAGATTACATGTGGAACTGCAAAAGTACTGAATTCCACATACGTGGTGGTATCAACATTAGAAATGAACACCTCAAAATCAATTTTGAGTTCACAGAAGTCTGTTTTGGTATTGAGTTAAAGCAGGATTAAACATCAAGGTCTCGAAATAAGTAACTAACCACGAAATAAGTATACAGCTAATAACTCTTGAGACTTTTGAACTGACATAGCATATACAAGGTAAGCATCATCACCTTGGTGATGCGTGCAAGAGAAGGAGAGATAGTGAGAGAGTAGTTCCTCATATTACATAGATTTTCGATTCTTCTCGGGAAGCAAGATATTTCTCCGTAACAAACGGCAGTGATGCGACGTCATGAGGTCAAGAAGTGTTTAACCTCAACACAATCACAATCAACAGACGTTCTTGTTGAGAGCTTGAAAAGAGACTAGACGAAGAATCCTGAGAGCAAGCCAAGACAAGGACTGTCAAGGAACCTTCCAAAAATGAGGAGAGGCTTCTATAATGAGTCTATATTTATATGGGCCTTAATATATAGACCCGCTTGAGAGTTGCTGTCTTCTATTACAACGGAACCCTAGAGTACAGAGAGTGGAAACTCTAGAGACGAAGATCAAAGGAGATGACGCAGAAGAGCAATCAGTTCAAGGGGCAACAGAAAAAGAAGACTGTTGCTCTTAATCGCCATGGCAAATCCGTTCAAAATCGCAAAGGTATATTCACTTTTCTTATTTTGGCAAATCCCTCACGATCTCTGTTTCTTATCTTCTTCTTCTTGTTCTTACCTTCTTACAGGGAGGAGATATATGAAACCGTCCAAGACAACGAAAGAGTTAGACACCGACCGGGTATGTTCCTATGTTCCTGAGTTGATTTGATCAAGCTTGTATCATTTAAAGTTTTAAGTAAAAATTGTCTGTATTGATTTTGTTAACTGGAGCAGGAGCTTACCAAGTTCATTAACCATTGCAATGAAGTGAAAGCAGCCAACGCTGCTTGCAAAGAAGGTGGACAACTTAATATCCTCAAAGCTGAGCCTCAAGCTGACACATCCAAGAAGTCTACCAAGTAGACAAAACAAGTGTTAAAAACTTTTTTTGTAATTCTCACTAATATAAATCGATTTTGTGTCTTTGAATCATTTTATATTTGCTATGGTTTCCAGTTTTGTTACAAATACACAGCTTGAATCCTTAAACAATAGCAACTATTATTTCTTCACGAGTGATTGAATTTCCATACGCTTATGAATTTACCACTGTGAGCTGTTACTACCTTCTTCATTCCCATTGCTATGCAGCTGATCTGAGGCCGAGTTTTCCTTTCGAATTTATCGATCTCGACGTCTTGCGATACTCTTTTACCTCTCCTCTTCTCAACCACGACTTGGCTCTGCCTTCTCAGAACTGTTGAAACTTTGTCGTCCATTATACAGCTTGACAGAACTCTGCCACTCTTCTGATCAACAAATCGCAGCACACCGTCTATTCCACCAGCTACCATAACCGATGTATCGTTCTTCAACTGTTGTATTGAGTACACCACATTAGGACTCACTCGATTTTCCCACACCTGTCTCATTTTCCTGTGGTAAAAGCTTTGTTACTACAAATGCATCTCAAGATAGTGTTTTTGTAACACAAACCCAGCGGTTTTATAATGACATTACCTGAGGTCCCAGCATGAAACGTATCCAGCGGTTGTTCCAGAGAAGGCGAGATTGGAGCCTTGGTTAAAACAGATGGTCTGTATACCTGTGAAGAATCAGAGGGGGTTGCCTTTAGGAATTCTCACTGGACATGTAATCTGTAATGGAGTTTTGAGTTTACCTCCTGCAGTAATTGTGGATTTAAGCGTAGCCACTGGTTGATCTAGTAAAGGGTCTGATACTGTTACTCTCCCGAGTGAAGACCCGCTAAGAAACAGTTGACTGTCGCTCAAAGATAAGCACGTTATTGGCCCACCGTGAGTCCTGCCATCAGATAGTTTGCAATAAGAGTCTAATATGGTATTGTAAACAATTTTCATGACGACAACACAGTAGGCGTATCGTACCTAATGATCTGTGAACATGTCTTACTATACATATCAAATATACGAGCTGTTCCATCCTCGCATCCAACTACAGCTTCTGGGTCAATGTAACTGGTTGACAGAGAAAACAAAAATCTTCATTAGCATGGATAGAGAAGCCAATCCTACAGGCACAATGGTTCTCCATGTTGAAGTATCATAGCAATCATTGTCAGGTATATCACTGAAACAGGAAGGTTCCGTTCTACACAACTCAATATTCCAAGATTATCTTTTGGACATACCGCATACAAAGTCCCTTAGGAATGGTGCCTTCACGAGACGGAAAGATGCTTCTTTGTCCACTTCTCCTCCATATGCTAATCCGGGTACCAACCAATCCAACAATCTCAAAAAAAAAAAAAAAAAAAAATTTATTCAAACTAGGCATTTTGCTATTGCCTGATATAACATGATGACAGCGAAAAGGAAAACAAAGTACTTGTACTCGAAACATCCAGTTACAAAAGTGACTAATTCTAGAGATCTAGCGAGACAAACATCAACATGGAAACAGATAACACTAGTATAATGGTGTTTTCATTAATTAAAATCAATGACTCAGCTGAGGATTATGTAGCACCATTGTTCATTAAATCCTCTCATCTCCACTTCAACTAATGAACAGTTTTCGTTGAATGTAGCTGAAACATCCATAACGAGAGTAAGTATTACACATGAATGTACTTGAGGAGGTTTTACCTTACTCTCGTCAAAATCAAAGTCAACCAAGGAAGCAGCATCAGGAAGGGAGTATTCCTCCATGCATTTATAACTATCCAACGACCAGAGACGCATAACCTGATAAAGCAATCACATCACATCACCTTAGCCAATATTATCTAATAACAACAAGATAAACAAACAACACTTACCTTATCACCTACACCAGTAAGAAGCAATCCCTTCTTCATTCGACACTGAGAGAATCTGATCATACATCAACATTTAGAACTATGTTAAAAAAGAAAAAAAAAAAAAACGAATTGTGAACATTGCCTCACCGGTGTGAGTGAGCTTCCCACCGCTCAATCTCGATTCGACCTCTTAGTAAAGCCATCTTGTGATGCTTCATCGCGAAATCCTCCACGTCTATCTCGCGTGGCTGCTCCAGCGACGTGGAGCCGAGCTGGTGCATCCTCCGGCATGAAGACTGCAGCAGCTTCAGCTTCTTGATGACAGCAAGCCTCGAATATATAGAATAAAAAAAGGTTGAAGAGGGTTTAGGGTTTCTATGTGAGATTCCAAGTTGAGGAGAGGGAGGTTACCAGGAGTTACAGACGACGGTACAGTGAACGAGATCGAATAAATCGAGAAAGGAGAAGATGATGCATAGTATGTCTGCGTCTAGAGATTCGATCGACGATGGTGCTCTTCGTCGCGTCTTTCTCGCCGAGGATTCGCCGGCGGTCTCTGTTATCCCCATTTCTCTTTTTCTTCTTTTTTTTGGTTGCGAGGGGAGGAGAGAGAGAGAGAGAGACCTTTCGGTTTATGAGCCAGAGTTATTTGCTATTAAAAAATTAATTTAGTTAAGGATCCAAAAGCATAATCAAAACAAAACAAAAGAAGATTGATAGTATTTCTGAGCGGAACAAAAATTGAATGTGACAAATATATATCACTAGGATAGGTCCGGACTACGTCCGGGTTTTTTGTTTGAATTTTAATTTTAATTATATATTTGAGAAAAAAACAAAAATAGCATTAAATCAAGTTTATGTTCCCAAACTAGCACTCAAGGTCAAAAGTCACAAAAATAGCATTTAATGTTTTATCAAAAGTCACAAACTTACGGTTTAGAGTTAAAGGGTGGGGTTTAGGATTTAGGGTTTAGGGTTTAGAGTTTAGGGTTTAGGGTTTAG
>NC_027754.1:39493656-39499208 GCF_000695525.1 Brassica oleracea var. oleracea | reverse complement strand
ATACTTAAGAGCACCTTCATCTCAGGTATCTAGAATCATTGGGGAAAAAGTACATCAAGATAAAGAGAATCGAATTTTAATAAACAAAAACAATATAAGAGTATCCTAATAATGGACCTCTTCAGCAGTAATTTCATTGTTTTTTAATGCAATAAGCCATAAATCAGGTACTTCTTTCGCTGCAGGAAACAAAAAAGAAAAACAGATGCTCGTATCAATTGAAACAATATTTCACGATCATCAGAAACTAAAAACATAATCAGGTTTTAGTGTGCGCAATAGATAGCATACCTTCAGCAGTTTTGTCTTCTCATTTTTCTGTTTTCACTTCTTCTGGTGCACCTTCAACTTCAACCACACCAGTGACAATCTCATATCGCTGTTTTATGTGAACAATGCGATAGGAAAGCAGAAAACCATTAGTGTCAGTTACTTATAATCATACGACAGAGAGAAGTCTTGTTAAACTTGTATTAGTCATCTTAGGAAAGCAGAAAAACATCAATATATCAGTTATAAGCATGTGGGAATACAAAAAGAAGTAAAGAACACTCAACACTATTAACATATAAGTAAGTAGCAACGCATAGAAGTATTTTTAATCAAACTTTTATTAGTTGAGGTTTCATGTGATGATAGAATCAAAGACCATTTGCATTACCTTGGTATAGAAAGGCTGATACAATTTCTGATATTTAGCTTCTAGTGCTGCTCTCTGACTCTCCTCGAAGAACTTTGCTTCGATTTCATCATGTTGGTTCTACAGTGCAAAACTGAATTAAGGAATCAGATATAACTCTGGACTCCCCCAAAATGTAATCAGAGCCAACGATTTCAAACCAAATGCAAAATGAGATTGTGTTAGAAAACAGAGAAAACAAAAAAACTTTAATGTTTTACTGCCCAAAAGAGATGAAGTAATGCACGTGAAAACAACTCCAATCTCTGGGATTATTCCACACTTCGTCTCCTCCAACAGTTTTCTCTTCCTTCCATCCAATCAAATTTTAACGGAAGAAATCGATCTACCGGTGGGGTTTGAGGAGATGGTGTCACCCGAAAACGCTAATTGGATATCCGACCTGATCAATACCGACTATGGAAGCTTCACCATCCAAGGTCCTGGTTTCTCTTGGCCCGTTCACCAACCTCTTGGCGTTTCTTCTAACTCCAGGACTGCGTGTTGGACTGCGTGTGTACGCCGGAGATTCACCGGGAAGGATGTCTCCGATTTTTAAGTCGGCGGTTTTGGCGAAGTATTACGGCGAGAAGAAAAGACGACAGAAAGAGAAGAAAAAAAGAAAGAACACAGACGAAGTGCAGCGTTTTGGAAGAGGGACAGGTGTCGCAACATCAGGCTTCGAATTAGTGATGTGGACGCTGAGGTGGCTTCACCAGGAGAGAGATAACTCTCTTTTATATATAAAGATTTAAACTCTTGTACAATTTTAATGTAATAAATAAAGGGATTATTTTTTTGAAAAAAAAAATAATATTCGATGAAATTAATTAAATTGTGTTGTTTATTTGTTTTTAAGTTAATATGATGACCGACCACACACTGTTAAGTTGTAATGTGTTTTAAGTTGGAAGCTTTTATGAATATGTAATCTTGAAAGAAAATTTCACCTGATTTTTGAATTTCATAGACTATTTGATATGTTAAAAAAAATATTTTATTGGTTTGTTAATTTTCATCATTTATTAAAATAGTCTTAAAATAAATATATAAAAATATTTTAAAATTATTTTGGTTAAGAAAATATTAACTGGGCTAATTGGCGTAATAGCCACCTTTCAGTGAGAAATCAAGAAAATGGACATGATTTTGACATAATCTACTCACTGACTTTTTGTCTTCATTCCACCCGGTTATACCCTTCTAAGTAACAGGTTACCGGTTCCAACACATAAAGCAAAGAACGTGGTGGTTTTGTGTCCCATAGTAACAATGAGAGAATTTAGGAAGCGCGTTGAAGAACCGTAGTCAAAATCAAAGGAAGGAAAAAATGCAGAGAGAGGAGTAGATGAAAATCGTAAGTGTAAAAGAAACAACGTTAAACAAACAGAGAATCCAAGAATTAACATTTACAACGTCTATTTCGTAAGAAGTTATATTCCAAATAGTATGTACTATGTTATTTACCTGAGAACTACTATTCCATGTAACATATACCATGTTAATTATATACTAGCTGCATAGTATATCGTGTAATACTTAACATCAAACACTAAACCCAAGATTGGGAAATATAAACCCCAATCCATCATAGGCAACCGAAATCTTCGGTAAACTAAATCCACGTGCAATAATACAAGGGACATGTATTTACATTATTCATTAGCCACATGAAATACAAAGCTAATGGGAAACCATCAAAACCAGCTCATTATTTATATGATTCTGTATGCCAACCATTAAACAACTTATTAGAAATACAAGACAGCCAATCCGAAATGTCACAAAATTCCCAGCGCTTCGGGGATGCCCTCAGCGACGAGGAACATGTACTCGGGTGTATGTGCGATTCGTTTAGATCATAGACATGTATTTACATTCTTCATTAGCCACATGAAATACAAAGCTAATGGGAATGGTAATAGAATAATTGAGAGTAAACACTAAACCCAAGTTAAGGAAATATAAACCCCAATACATAGGTAACCCAAATCTTTGTGAAATTAAATCCACATGTCATACTATTGGGAACATGTATTTATATTCCTCATGACCAACATGAAATACAAAGCTAATGAGATTGGTAATAGAACACTTCATAGTAAACACTAAACCCAAGTTAGGAAAATATAAACCCCAATACATAGGGAACCCAAATCTTATGGAAATATAAACCTCATGAGCCACATGGAATATGCAGTGGGAAACGTAGGTACAATCTCATGCGATTATGTTATTCCATATAATTGTGCTATGTATTTATTATTTTAAGCGTTTCATTCCATATACCGTATACTATGTTACTTGGATACAAATCTAATGGAGGAGTGGTAAAACTACACTTGACATTAAACACCTAACACAAGTTGATGACAACTATTACATATGAAAGAGTAGGAGGATGCCACGTACACCTCCCGATTTACCAAGATATTTTCACCGTGTAAATTTAAACAAGGGGTATAAGGTAATGATTACGAGAAGGGGTATGTGTGTTATAGGGTTACGAGAAGACTTTTATTCCATTGGTACGGTACTATTTAAAATGTTACTATGTGTATAGTAGATCAAGGATTGAGCACCATGATATACAAAGATAATGGGGATGGTAACCAAACAATTGATAATAAACACTAAACCCAAGTTAGAAAAATATAAATCCTAATCCCTAGACAACCCAAATTTTACTGAAATTAAATCATTGTAAATTCCTCATATATGAACACTAAACGTACAAACTTGCACAACCCAACTCCAAATTTAAACAGAGAGGGACTGCAAATAAGATCATTTCCATTTCATATACACTGAATCAAATAGAAATAGAGAATCACTAAAGTGATCTACTACCCGTGTTATCTAGAAGCTTGACGTGTGTGGTAGATGAAGTGACGACGCATGCAATGGAATAAATGGTTATTAGTTGTTTACAACTATTCCATTTGAGAGAATAGGGGGAAGCCACGTAATGAGTTGGAGTTACCAAGATATTTTCACTGTGTACATTCAAACTAGTGGTCTAAGTTCAAAACATTTTATCCATAAAAGGTGTATTCCATTTATTTACTACTGTAACTCCATCCAACAGAGATTGTAATAGTTGTTTACCCTTTTCTTACCAGTGGGTTCACAGCTTGTCTCAAACAATCTACTTGGAAGCTCTAACTCGTCCATACCAAACCTGAAGAATGAAAAGTAAGAGAGGCAAAGAGCGAAGATGGTTCACAATGTCATATGCAATATAGAAATGAATAATGAGTTAAACAGAGTAAGAACCAGCAACCGAATGAAACATCATATCATGTGAATGTACGATTCCATGTGAAATGGAATAATATGAACCGCATACTATTTCACTTGTTATGACACATAGCAACGAAATATACATATACAGTCATAGACGTAACATATATGTGTTGCAGATTGCATTCCACAAGATAATCGATATTTCTACACCATGAACTATGGACCACAGAGACAAAAACCCCAAATCAAGCATAACTTAGATTAAGAACATCAGACTGAACCACACCTAAACACAAAATGCAGCAAATCAAACATTATCGCAAGTGATACTATCCTACATGGAATGGTTGAATGGGATACGAACACTATTACAATCCAAATGTAAACCAGATCTAAAATTTCATACTATGTGTACTGACAGGTCAATTCTAAGCAATGATATTCTACACATCTTCGTATAAATTACTACACCACATAGTTTGCATCATCGATATGAAACAGTTCAAA
The DNA here is from genome assembly GCF_000695525.1 of Brassica oleracea var. oleracea. Classification (NCBI taxonomy): domain Eukaryota; kingdom Viridiplantae; phylum Streptophyta; class Magnoliopsida; order Brassicales; family Brassicaceae; genus Brassica; species Brassica oleracea. The sequence continues at coordinate 39,494,776 of NC_027754.1, read as the reverse complement.
TTTAAGAAACCCTCACACAACCCGGGAAAACTCAAACCCAAAATCAATTTGAGAAAGTCCGATCTGCGACAAAGTAATTCCGTAACCGGAACAATGGTTTCCAACAGGAACGATGATATAGACTTAACAATTAAAAACCCTAATTTTGACAAGATCGAAAAATAAAATCAGAGAAACAGAGACGAAGCAGAAAGCGAAAGAACTTACGGCGTTGTCAAAGATCTGAGAAAATCGCTACTCTGTGAAGTTGGAGATGCCAGCGGTGTTACTCCCCTCCGCCGAAACCGTAACGCAAAACAGAACCACCGACACCAGTAAAGCCGAAGATGATTACAAGGGAGGACGACGAAGATGAAAATTTTATTGCATTCAGAGGCGAGCCATTGGAGCAGATCAGCGGCAGAGTCCTTTCGAATTCCAGAAACTACCGACGAAGAAAGTGAGAAGGAGAAGTTGTGTGGAATTAGAGAAGACACGATTTACTTTGGGCAGTAAAAATTTTATTTTTGATTTATTTATCTTCTAGCAGGTGAGCCGGTTAATTGGCAAAGGTATGACAGTATTATTATGTATATATGACGCTGTATATATTTCCGTTAGGTAAAACTGCTAGTCTGTGAATTACCGTTTTTTTCATGTCTATAGCCCCTAATTTCCCATATTTAATTGATTTTTCATGTTTTGTGCTTGAACTTAATTTTCTTATGATCTAATTTAATGTGAAAAATTTATCACTGATAACAGAAGTGTTATGAAATAACTTATAATTTATAGTATCGAGAAATTTAAATAAGAGTAGAATTTAATACCCGTAGGATGCAAATAACACTAGTATAAGGGAGAGAGTTTATTATAAGAAGGAAGAAGAAAATGTAATGATTCTTTGATTATAAACTCTTGTTCTTGTTTTTGGTGTACAAAAGAGTGAGATGAGTGATAGTATTTATAGTGAACAACAATACATAAAATAACAAAGATGGTGCTTAATTTGGTAAATGAGTGGGTGATCATAGTGCTTGATGAGTAGATGATCATAGTGCTTGAGTTGGTAAAGAAGTGGATGATCATTTCAAAGTTTATCTTATAACACTCTCCCTTGATCATCCATCTTGTATTACGT
>NC_027754.1:39463579-39489705 GCF_000695525.1 Brassica oleracea var. oleracea | reverse complement strand
TAATAAATAATATAGGCGGTATTCCGGCCATTATAACATAATATAAATAATAGTACAGGCGGTATACCGACCATTATAGCAGAGTATATATGATACAATAAATTTTACCGAATTGCAGAACGATCGTGCTGATAACGTGTTATGAAATAACTTATAATTTATAGTATCGAGAAATTTAAATAAGAGTAGAATTTAATACCCGTAGGAAGCAAATAACACTAGTATAAGGGAGATAGTTTATTATAAGAAGGAAGAATAAAATGTAATGATTCTTTGATTATAAACTCTTGTTCTTGTTTTTGGTGTACAAAAGAGTGAGATGAGTGATGGTATTTATAGTGAACAACAATACATAAAATAACAAAGATGGTGTTTAATTTGGTAAATGAGTGGGTAATCATAGTGCTTGATGAATAGATGATCATAGTGATTGAATTGGTAAAGGAGTGGATGATCATTTCAATGTTTATCTTATAACAAGAAGAAGATTAAACCAAAAATTTAATAGCATTATTTGTTAATACTATTCATGTTTTAATATCATACACATTAGTTAAAAATTACTCTTGAGTTCATTAATCCACAACTGGATCAACATAACATAAGAGTAATGAAATGTAAGCGAGACCAAGACATATAAAGGGGAGACGCTAAATGGAGTAAGAGTGGGGAGGTTTGGTTATCGATATCTGCCGTGAAAATGAAACCTTGGCTTCGTTTCTCTGGGGAGGTTTGGTTATCGATATCTGCCGTGAAAATGGAACCTTGGCTTCGTTTCTTAAAGTGTTTAAGGAAAGCTGTAGACTTTCAACGGATGAGAAGCTTGATTACATGAAACCAGATTTGCCTGCGTGTAACGCAGCTCTTGAAGCGTGTTGCAGGCAGATGGAGTCTCTATCTGATGCTGAGAGTGTGATTGAGTCTATGTCTGTGATTGGGTTTCTTGGCTATTTGTATGCAAGAAAGGGGCTTAAGGAGAAGATTAACGAGCTTGAGAGTTTGATGGATGGTAGTAAGAGAGTGCTTTACTCAAGTACTGATTGGAATTGAAGTCACATGATTGGAATTCGAGGTTGTGGTGTTGTGGAAAGAGTTCAAAGAGGGGAAAACTAAACTGGACCATGCTCTTGCGGATGCGTTCTTGAATGCGTTGGTCAAAGGAGGGTTCTTTGGCACGGCGATGCAAGTGGTGGAGAAGTGTCGGGAGATGAAGGTATTTGTGGATACGTGGAGGTACAAGGCAGTGTCGGGTGATGAAGGTATTTGTGGATAAGTGCAGTACGGACACTTGATCTAACACACAACAAGATCTGTATGTTTCTTCATCGAGAGTCTTATCTTTTGATTGTGTGTTTGAGTTGTTGTTGAAGGACTTTGTTGTGTTTATGCATCTGATGTTCCTGGAGAAATCAGCAAGTTAATCAATATGCAGCGTCTGGTGAGCCAACTTTTGACTCTCTCTGTATATTATTCATTGCTCAGTGCATTTGTATTAGCGATTCAATTGAATTCTTGTTGGTAGTTGCTTTGGATGTTAACTCTGTTCCATCATTCTCTTGAATTCTGTTGATGATCCAAGTTGGTTTTACAAAAATGCTGAAATTTTTACAGTTAATAGCTGATAATCTAATTGAACGCCTTCCCGGGAACCTTGGGAAACTTCAGTCTCTCAAAGTTTTGATACTTGATGGCAACCGCATCAGCTGTTTGCCTGATGAATGTAAGAATTATTCTCTTTAGTACAAGTATATTCTTTGTTTTCTTTTCTTTTGTGACTACCTTAAAACGATTTGTGTCTTTTTTATTTTTTTGGTCAGTGGGTCAGTTAATAAGGCTTGAGCAACTATCAATCTCAAGAAATATGCTCATATACTTGCCTGATACTATTGGTAGTCTTCGCAATGTACGTTTTAACTTCATTCACCACCCCCAAAGCATAGCTCTAGTTAGCTGTCTCTAATAAATTGGCTCTCTCTCTTATCAAAATGCAGCTAGTGTTGTTGAATGTCTCGAATAACAGATTGAAATCCCTTCCAGAATCATTAGGGAGCTGTGCTTCTTTAGAAGAAATACAAGCTAATGGTATGTTTCTAGTTTTCATTTTTAGAACATTATGTTTCCATTGAAAGTTTGAAATGTCCCTTTTTCGCTTCTGATGTGATCCAAAGACTCTCTACTGTTGTTGTAATGAAAGTGTTTTATAATTTTTTTTAAGAATCCATGACTAAGAGACTTGCAATAAACCACTTAAATGTTCACATTTCTTTCTAAGTCTCTTAACTCACTTTTACACTTTAAAAACTATTAAAAATTAATTAAGAAATCCTTTAGGGGGTTTAGGGATAATGATGCTCTTATAATGCAATTCTTATAAAATTTTAGTGACTCCCCTATTCATATTTTATATTTATGTTAGTAATTTTTGTTTTTGCCTCGGATAAAAACAATTTCCAGATCTACCACCGTCACATATAGGTTGGTACAAGTTAGAAATTAGAGGTGGTACACGTTAATTAGAAATCAGAGGGTACTAGGGAGAGGATTGTTACGAATAAAAAGCTAGTAAAGATAGTAAGAGCACGTATATGCTGGTTGGAGCTATAAACCGGGCTCGTCCACGTCTATTAGTACATATCTATTTGTCCATTTATTGTTTGTGGACAGGGAGTGATCATGTCCATTAGAAACCATGTCTATTAAGAACCAGGTCCACTAACATACATGTTTACATGGACTGCCATGAAATCCATAATGGACCATATAAAAAAAAGTTTAAGACTAAAATTCACCCATAAATTCATAAGTACAACAATACAACAATTATGGTTTTGACGGAAAATCAATTTTGCGGTTCTGGCGAAAAAAAATCAATTTTGCGGTTTCGGCGGGAAACTCGATTTTGCGGTTTTGGCGTGAAACTCGATTTTGCGGTTTTGGCGGGAAACTCGATTTTGCGGTTTTGGCGAGAAAACTTGATTTTGCAGTTTTGACGGAAAAAAACTCGATTTTACGATTTTGGCGGGAAAACTTGATTTTCTGATTTTGGCAAAAAACTCTGATTTTCCGATTTTCGCGGGAAACCCTGATTTTTCGATTTTGGCGGGAAAACTCGATTTTGTGGTTTTATTGGGAAAACTCGATTTTTCAGGTTTGGCGGGGAAACTCGATTTTCTGTTTTGGCGGGAAAACTAGATTTTACAAAAAATTTAATTTTGCAGTTTTAGCGGAAAAACATGATTTTACGGTTTTGGCAGGAAACCTCGATTTTGTGGTTGCGGCGGAAAAATTCAATTTTGCGGTTTTAGCGGGAATACTTGATTTTAAGGTTTTGGTAGAAAACTTGATAATAAGATTTTAGCGGAAAAAAATTGATTTTGCGATTTTGGTGGGAAAATTCAAATTTTAGAAACTCTAGCTTTTTGTGACCATTGGACCAACCGATTCCACATAGTCCAAATCCACTAAAACACACTACCCATTAATCTTGTGATTCTTATCCATTTATAATCTGAATAGACAAATGAGTGTCACTCATTTATATTTGGACATGGGCAACCAATGGCCGGCCCACCCATTTTACAGCTATAAGGCTGGTCGTCAGCCACACTATGGCATGCTGCTCTCAGTTGCAAACGTAAAATTCCCTTTGTATCCCTCTGTGAACCCTCCCACCTCTCCTCCAGAAAACCATTGACACCATGGCTTCTCAACCGTTAGATTCATACTCTTGATCACTTGGATTGTACCAGTCACCGGAACCACCAAGTCCAAGTCTCCACTGTACACAATGATTCGAACACCCTGACCCAGTATCTTGTGGAGGAGAGGAACCAATATGAGGTCTATATCATCTTGGCTCCAAGAATTTGTTATGGTATGGTTGCAAGGCTGCCACGCGTATGGTAGATTCGTGGGCTTGACATATATCGCTTTCTTAACCGTTTCACTGTTCAGATAAGCCGACACGTAGTATTCACTGCACGGATCATACACCATTACTGTGGTGCCTTTCTTGGGTTCACTAGTCAACGTGGCCTTTTTGCATACTGAGGCGAGTATGTTGTACCAGTCCACTTTTTCATCAGATCTTCTATTTCCGACATCGCATCGAAGCATTTATCAGAATGAGATTGTTCTAGGCATAGGAAAGGAAAACATACTAGTTGCTTGTGTATGTTCTCTTACCTGGGCTTTTCTCATTCAATATATCTGGATCTTTTGAGGTGGGAGAAGGTTTTAGAAGAAAAAGAGAGATGAAAGATTTTAAAATTAATGGCTAACCATATACTGGAAGTTGTAAAAGATAAGTTGTGTTTATATGGTTATAAGGAAAAAATAACAATTTTTGGTTTTTATTTATTTAACGAGACATGGATGATTTCTAAGATTAAATCCTTCAATGTTAAATAATAGGGCAAATCTCCAAAATAGCACATTTCTAAGTTTATATCACAAAAATAGCACTCAAAAACTAAAATGACCAAAATAGCATCTTTTTAAGTTTATCCTTTGAAAATTTTAATTTTTTTATTTTTCAAAATTTGAAATCTTATTCCCAAAACCTCATTTCTCAACTCTCAACCCTAAACCCTAAACTCTAAACCCTAAACCATAAACCCTAAACCCTAAACTCTAAACCCTAAACCCTAAACCCTAAAATCTAAACCCTAAACTCTAAACCCTAAACCCTAAATCCTAAACCCTAAATCCTAAACTCCACCCTTTAACTCTAAACCCTAAGTTTGTGATTTTTGATAAAACATTAAGTGTTATTTTCGTGACTTTTGACCTTGAGTGCTAGTTTGGGAACATAAACTTGATTTAGTGCTATTTTTGTTTTTTTCTCTAAATAATATGTAGTAACTATTTATAAATTACATTAGTGGTTTGTATATCAAACTATTGTGTTGTATATCAAATTATTGAGGTGCTCTACTCTTCCGCACTGTCTCTTTCTCAACTTCTACTCAGGGAACACTGGTTTTTCCGCTATGACCCGCAAACACAGTTTTTGCAGTTCGTAGCGGTTGACAGCGTTTCAAAACAATCATACAAACCGCTACAAATCGTTCTATACCGATACAAATCGTTCTAAACCGCTCCGAACCTCTTAAAATCAAAAGCTGATTCAAGCTAGCGTTTGCGGTTGAAGACGTTTGCAGGTAAAAAAAATAAATATAAAATTATTTTCAAAAATATTTTAAAATTAAAATTTTAAAATGGAAATATTATAAATAAAAATATATACATATTTTATATATTAATTAAAAATCACAAACAATATCATAATGTGTTTTATAAAAACTTTAAACTAACTATTTATTAGAATTTTTAAACATTTATATACTCACATATATAAAGATATACACATATATACATATTTTATATATTAATTAAAAATCACAAACAATATCATAATGTGTTTTATAAAAACTTTAAACTAACTATTTATTAGAATTTTTAAACATTTATATACTCACATATATAAAGATATACACATATATACAAACAATAAAATATTTTTTAAAAATGTTTAGTATAAATCTTCAAAACAAATTTTATTAAAATTATAACTTTCAACTAATTTAATTTTTTTATAAATAGACATAATATTTTATTAATCATATTATATTGATAATTATTATATTTTATTACGATAGTATGTTTTTATATTTTTATAATGCTATAATATGTTAATATGAGTAATTTATTATTAAACCGTTGTAATATCTTATAATCAATCAGTCATAAATATCATGAAAACAAAACAATTTTCAAACGTTATATCAGTCATACAAAACGCTTAATAACGTTTGAAACTGCAACCACCTGCATCTGCAAATTTTTGTACCCGCAACCGCAACCGTAACCGCTGCGTTTAAACCAGTCGAGCCCTTAGAACCTGGCGATTACATCCACGTATATAATATATACATATATAAATATACTTTTAGATATTTAGAGTGGTCAGTGACAAAAAAACAACTTTTGGATACCCAGCGATACAGCTGGTCTGCATTTCAATTACCGGCGCTTGAATAACACGTCCCAACGTAGGGCGTGTGGAAGTCCACAAAGTCCAAATGAAAAAATGGGTTGTGTCTTGTGTCAGAGAACGTGCAATGACCATGCAAACCATCTTTTAAAACAGTTTTCAATCTTTCTCTCTCTCATCTTCTCCGACCACACACACACACAACATAAAGATTAGAGATCCCATATCCCAGAAGAAACTTCCTCATAACTCAGATCTACTCTCTCTCAACAACATACACAAGCAACTAGTAAAATACGTACACCTTCTCTCTCTCTCTTTTTTTTGTCAACTGACCTTCTCTCTCTCTCTGACTCAAACTTTTTCTGATGATAAAATCTTTACATGATGGAACATCTTCATCTATTCCCCAAAGGAGCAGTGAGCGTCAGTCACTTGCAGAAGTTTCACTCTTGGCACTAATTAATAATGTCGATCAACTTGACTTTTTCAGGCAATTAAAATTTACTTTTTACTTCACTCATCGAATGTTCGAAACTAATAACGTTTACTTTTGCATACACAACGTTTACTTTTGCATACAAAAAAAAAAACTTATTTTCTTCTTTTATCATAGACAGTTTTTTACCTTTCCCTTTTTTTAACTTTGATTATTCATCTTTACTGGTTGTCTCACAGGAAACAGAGATGCATGTTTATACTGAAAGGTATGCTTCTTTTCTTTTCTTTTTTTTTTTGTCCAAAAAGAAAAAGAAGTTGTAGTTATTGCTCAAAAAAAAAAAAAAATTGTAGTTAAAAAAAGATTAATTAACTTGTCCTTGGAGCTAAAGTCCAACACAAGAAACAGAGAGACCTCTTAACGACAACAACCACTCTGTACACAAGACACCAAACTCTCTCTCTCTCTCTCTCTCTCTACAAAACCATCACTCCTCTCTACTCTAATTCAAGAGAGAGACTGAGAGAAAGCCATGGATGGGTACGAAGCAACTAGGATTGTGCTCTCTAGGATCCAAGCTTTAGACCCAGAAAACGCATCAAAGATCATGGGCCTCCTCCTTCTCAAAGATCACGGCGAGAAAGAGATGATAAGGCTAGCTTTTGGTCCCGAGACTCTTGTTCACTCTGTAATAGTAAAAACCAAGAAAGAGTTAGGTCTCATGACAAGGACTCCTTGGAGGAGTAAAGAGGAGTTAATTAGCCCTAAGAACAACAACAACAACCGTCGCGGCTCTTCTCTCAACCCTACTTCTCTGCCCTTCTACGCTAACGGAGGAAGATCTTTGGCCAGCGAGTTGGAGTTCAAGGATGATGTGAACTCAAGAGTGAAGAACTTTTTGGACGGTTTAGGGTTTGGTGATTCTGATTTAGGGTTTGGAGGTGTACCATGTTCTTACTTCGCTAGAGGCTTCTGCAAAAACGGAAGTAGCTGCAGATTCGTCCACGGTGATGGAGGAGACGAGTTTTTTAGCTCTCCAAGGAGATTCGAGCTTGTTAGGTCTAACTCTGTACCTCCAAGACTTGCGCACCACTTCATCACTCGTTCTTCTTTCATGATGGGAGATGAGTCACAGAAGCTTGGAAGATGGAGGCCTGAGAGGATTGATCTCTCTGCTATGTCTTCTCCAGCTTCCAGACAGATCTATCTGACATTTCCTGCCGACAGTATGTTCAGGGAGGAAGATGTGTCCAATTATTTCAGGTAATGGCTGCAAACACAACCAGTTAACATGTAGTTAGTTATTCCTTATGTGACTTACGTTGTTGTTATTGGTGGGTAATAGTACTTTTGGACCAGTTCAAGATGTGAGGATACCGTATCAGCAGAAGAGGATGTTTGGGTTTGTAACATTTGTGTACCCTGAGACTGTCAAGAGCATTCTTGATAAAGGGAACCCTCACTTTGTTCGTGAATCAAGGGTTCTTGTTAAGCCTTACAAGGAGAAAGGCAAAGTCCCCGAAAAATACAGGTACTTAAACTAGTAGTAGTAACTATCATACTTTTTGGACTAATTGTTCTTTGAATCCTTTCTTGTAGAACTAACCAAACAACAGAGCGGGAGCTGTCCCCAACGGGTCTTGATTCTAGCCCCAGGGATGCTATAGGTAAAGCAAACGCTAAAGCTCTTTGTCTTAACCTTTTGCTTGTGCGCCGTAGTGATTTGCTTGTGGTGCATGGAGGGAGAGGGTTTTACAACAACGGACAAGATGCTTTGTGGAGGAGCAAGTTTGAAGAAGAGATTCTTGAGCTTGAGAGGAGAAGGCTAATGAATCTGCAGCTTCTTGACGTCAAGAAGCATTTCCAACTCAATTCCCCTACTACTACTACACACATTCATTCCCCAAATCCTTTTAGCCAAACACTTGCATCTCCACGTCCATCGCCTGTGAAAGGAAGTTCCAAAGAAGGATCTGATGATGACACAATGAATCTACCAGAGAGGTAGGTCTATTCATGAACAAGGTATTGTTTTTTTTGTATTTTGGAATTGTAAGGTTGAAATAGCAAGTTTCTTTTGGATGGTGACAGGCTGGAGGATAGCTTGCCTGATAGTCCATTTGCGTCGTCCACAAATCATTTGCTTCTGTTTGCTGAGTCTGCAGACAGTAATGGATCAGATTTGTTGTCACCTTCTTCTGATAATGACGATAACTCAACTCCTTCTCCACTCTCTGACCCCTCCAATTCTGTCAGCTGCCAAATGCCTAGGTTTCAAGATTCAACTACGGTTTATGTGTTCTGCTATCAAGTAAATGGTAATCTAACATTGCTTTAATGAAACAATAGGTTGCTGCCGATTGAGATGTTATCCGGTAGGGGTGGACCGACCTGCCGTGTTGGGATATAAGCAGGTAGGAGTAGATTAATGGCTGGTGAGCACACTAAACAACAATCTTATAATTATGTTACAATTTTCTCGGTCTTTGTTGTTGTTGCAGGAAGAGAGGTGAGTAAGTAAGAAAACAGAGGAAGTTAAAGAAACTAATAATATTGAGACTCATAGTAACCAAAAGATGCAGAGATGTAAAAAATAAAGCAGTATAATTTGATGTAAGAGATAAATAAGAGAAAAAAGATTGTTGTACCATTTCTCTAGCTTTAATGTGTAACGTGATGGACCACACAAGATGATGTAATATGATATTATATAAATATATAGGACAAGAACTAGTGTAGTCTCTCTAAAAATTTACAAAAGAAAGAGATTACAATTTGTGTTTGAAAAGTATGTGTTGCTACCCTCTCACTCTAATCACTCTCCCAGCTTGAAAAAGACCAAGATATTCACTTTTGGTTATATTTTCTTCAACTATAATCTTAGGATTTGGTTGTATTTGGTTGTACAAGCATACATAAAATAGGAAGCCTACACACACCAAGTGAGGTGGAAAGTGTAAAAGGAGTAGGTGCTAACATCCATGGTTATTACCGTGATTTAAGTAACAAAGAAGCAGTTATGGACATATTGCACATGCAAAGACTAAAGTTATGATAGGTATTCAAATTAAATGAAATGTGTGATATTTTGTGTATCATTTATGATTTTGGCAAAGACACGGACAGTGGCGTTAGGTGGGGTACGCGAGAGAGAGAGAGAGAGAGAGAGAGAGAGAGAGAGAGAGAGAGAGAGAGAGAGAGTGCCATAAACTAACAACACTACAAAAATGGTAATAACTTGTGGTCTACTTACAACAGTATGTCGCTTCTATTATGTGAAATTTGGAAGTAAGACTCTCCAGTTCTTTGCTAAAAAAAGACTCTCCAGTTCATCATACATCATCTACGATCAAATGAATGTGAAGGCCATTTCTCTTTTCGGGTATAATAATACGCATATGTGATGTGAATATGTGATATGTGTGTTATACAACGATTTTCAAGCGTCTTGCTATATATATATCTATTATATATATATCTATTATATAAAATAATTTGACGTAAACGATCAAGTACGATTAGTATAGATCAACTGTGTATAATGAGCATATACAAAAAGTTGAATGCTGACTACTATAAATATTAGTGTGTATTAAATAGTTTTTCTAGACTAAAATTATCATGAACTCTTCTTTTTTTTTTGGTTTCTAGAAATGTAGAAACTGTTCATGTATTTACAAAGTTTAGTTTGGTCATTTCAGATTTTGGTTTTATTCAGTAGCAAAGTAAATGTAATTAGAAATTAAATGTAATTGTTTTTTTGTGGGTATATATTTGTATTTCAAAAATTCAGGTATCCGTTTGGTTTTAGGTTCGGTTTCAGTTTTCAGTTATAAAGATAAAAGATCTGCTCGGTTATTTGTAAAATTTAGTTAAATGTTAGTGTCGTTTTTACAGTTTGTTACGATTCGGTTCCCGATAAATGTGATTAGGCATGTACACTATTTTATATAGAAATTCATTTGAAAATAATTTATTTAATTTCAAAAAAATAATTATTTGATTTTAAAAATAAACCCGCGTTTTCTACGCGCGGATCAAAATCTAGTATACTCTTTAAAAATAAATAAAAATCTCCATAAATATACTCCAAATATTGTAAATTGGACTATATGTGGAATGTCAATTTTGTCGGCTACCTTTTTAAACCGGTGATCAGACGAGCCGAGAAAGATCGAAAGTTCTGAAATTAGTTAATTTAAGTACAGGGTAATGTTAGAAAAGCACAAGGCAGGTTGTTAAATTTTGATAATTGAAGAATACTTTATTAAATTTTCAAAAAAGAAGAGTTCATGATAATTTTAGTCTAGAAAAACTTAAAATCGGATCAAAGAAATCTCGACACTCTTCGCATTTGCTAGTTTCATAACATTGTTTTGGAGTGTTTATTGGAAACGACATAAATTTCTATAAAGGACCAAATATGTTTACCAAAGTACGTACCACTCTCAAGTACCTTTCACATCCCTAAAAATAGTTAGTAGCAATTAATGTGAAGAGAGTGAGTGATGGAATAAATGGGTGGTAGCGTCGTTAACCGTTGGTATTGGTTTCAGAGAAAGATGCACATACTGATATCCTTTTAATGATGATAAAAATCGAAACCTACCCAATCCAATCCGACTACAATTAAATGAGACGAAGAGCTAAATTTAATTGGCTTTTGAAATCGATCAACAATCATCTGCCGGCGAGATATCACAGCCAACGGGCTGCGCCAATATAACATACCCCAATTGAGTTACATTCGCTTTCATGTCAATCCAAAACAAAACTTAGAAAAGGTAAGACTTCCCTTTAGAATTTCGATTTACTCTATATGTCTACATACACTAGGGTAATTTTTTTAAAAAGAGCAAATGATGACATAATTTTTGTAGCCAAAACATGTAGCCAATACTAGGCAATTTAAACAAGTATCTCGTGTTGAAAAAAAACACGTTCTCTCTCTCTTAATCGCTCTCAACTAAAAGAAATCCTAGATCTGATTTGAGCTTGGGCGACCGGCGGCCTTTTCGTCGCTTCCGGTCTCCCCTTCTCTTTCTTTGCTTCTCTTCAGTCTCGCCTCTCTTCCTTCTTCTCTCTACGTGTTTCCTTTCTCGGTGCTCTGAGTTCACGCCTCCGCGATTCAGATTCGGCGTTCTTCTACTCGGAGTTCTGGAGAAGCATAGAGATGGGGCCGGTGAGGGGTTTCTTTGGGTCGATCAAGGAGACGCTGGTCACGGTCTGGTGTCAGATCTGGCTGCTGGAAGAGATTTGTTTTCTTCTTTGTCTTCTGTGCTCCTCCTTCTCGGCGTGGGAGAAAAGTCCCGCATGGTTTGAGCGTTCGTCGGTGTTCTTCTAACGGTGAGGGTGCGGTGTACATTTGTTTGGTCAGAGTCTTCGGTCGCACGTTTCTTAGGATCTGTCGGTCTTGTTTTCGGAGAGCCTTAAGAGATTTCTTTGTTCCAAGCTTGGAAGATCTGCCGCGGGTTCTCTGTTTTGGGGGCGCGTGAGACGGAGTGGTGCTGGTCTTGTCAACCGGTACTCTGTTTCTCGGTGGCAACGCGTGTTGGACAGGCTGGTTTCAGGAGCAAGATCTAGGACTGCTACTGACCGCTTTTCATAGGTAGTGCTGCCTGTCTCTGTTTTCTTATGTGTAGGTTCGAAGGCTAGTGGCGACTCTTGGAGGTTTCTCTTACCAAATAGAGCTCGGTCTTTGTTCTTGTGGGTGTGCTTGGTCTCTCGTTTTGCTGTCTGTCCGTGTTGAATGCAGGTTACGAGGGCTTCCGTGAGCTGTTCTTGGTTGTGCCCAATCATTAAGAGCGATCATCGGGCAAGCCAACTCTACCGGGTTCTGTCTCTCGTTTTCACTGCGGGTCTTCCTTTTGTGGCAAGCGCTTTGTTCCAATTAGGTTGTGTTCTCCGGTTAGCTGCTTGCTGGTAGTGTCGGTCCCCTATATGCTTAGATTCAAGTTTTTGTTTAGATTTGTTTATGTTCTCTGTCTCTTTGTAATCTCTGTGGTCTGTAAAAAATTAAAAAAGTGGTAATATATTTAACATGTTTACCAAAAAAAAAAAAGATTAGTATTAGTAATTAAATATTCCCTCAGTTTCCTTTTAGCCTTGTATACACAAATTAAGATTATATTTAATTTTGTATATTTACTAAATAAAAACATCATTACTAATATGTCTAACCACATTTCAATCCATAGATGAATATAAAATTAATAAATTTTATATTAAATTATAAAATGACATTTATTTTGAAACAAAAATTTTATTCTACAACAACTAAACTGAAATTGATAGAATATTGTTGTCATCATAACTAACATTTAAAATAAGTGATGTGCATGAATAAAGTTATAGACGACAAAATCAATGTTTTCTCCCTCAAGTCACTTGCATTAGGATTCACATAAAATTATAGTATTCTCTAATCTCTTCGACTCTAATGAAATAATATTGAGATTAGCCAAGATAGAGTGGAGCAACAAAAAAGAAGCAAAAGTTGTCTTCAACTTTGGTCCGGTGTGGTTCCCGCTCCCAAGATGCGTCATTGCTGCTTCAAATATTCTTATCAGGCCAGTTTGGTAAGTTTCTAAAGGTTCATAAGACTTACTCTTGGGCCCATTTAATACCCCAACCTTAAAAGAAGTTAAGCCGTCACAGAACCAGAAGTTGAATAGACACGAGTCATACGACACCACCGATGAAGACGATGGGATGGGACTCCAGTACGGGAGAGGAGATTCTGTGAGGTGATTGAATCAATGACATGCCAAAAAAGTTGTTTAAGCTACCGACTTCAAGAGCTGGTACACATGCAATGTAATCATTTGGGAGGACTCTGCTTGCCAAGAAACGGTTTACAATGAGAAGAAGCGGTTTTGGTCACACTCTAATGGCCTTCAGTCTCTGATATTTCTCTTCCTGATCAGGATCTCTACATCAGTGAAGTAGATCGGAACACTAGCATTAATAGGTCCATGCAAGAAGTAGAAAATGGTTTAAATAAAGGGTAAAAGCAGAGAGACAGAGAGAGAGAGAGGGATCACTGAACCGCATCAATAGGTCCATGCAACAGGCGATCACTATATACTACAAGACCATATTCAAAGCCTTGTCAAGGGCTGTGTAAATTAAGGACAAACATACTTTCGTATATTTATCTACACACATGACAAAAATTACACTACTACTTTTTGACAAGAAGTGCTTGAAAATAAACAAGTGAGAAACAAAACAAAAGAGGCAACAAAAAAAAAAAGTAAAGGAAAAAACTTCAAAGAACAACGAATTAACCTGTTCCGTCGAGTGAGAATCAGAGCTCGAGGTGCCCGTTTGCTCCATGAGTGACGGTTGTGGTGTGGTTTGAGGTGGGTTCGGTGGGTGAGGAGTGAAAGGAATCGTGGTTACGAGAGGATTTGGGTATGAAGAGGAGGTTGGTGGTGGTTGTGTACTTTGAGGAGAAGGTGTAGTCTTTTTGAAAGGAAAGACATGCTCATCAAACCGGACATGGCGAGACACATAAATGCGACCAGTGTTCTGTTGAAGACAAAGATATGCGCTTTGTGTCTGAGAGTATCCGATGAAGACACAGGGAGTAGATCGATCCTCAAGCTTGTGACTCGTATACGGCCGTAGCCAAGGGAAGCAGAGGCTCCCGAAGACGCGAGTCTTATTGTAGTTTGGGTGATTCCCGAAAAGCTTATGTATCGGAGTATCCATGTGAAGGACTGGAGTTGGTTGACGATTGATGAGGTAAGTTGCTGTTGAGAACGCATAGGACCAGTATGTTTTTGGCATGTGGGCGTGGGTGAGTAAGGTGAGACCGGTCTCGACGATATGCCGGTGCTTTCGTTCAGAGACCCCGTTGTGTTCGGGAGTATGCGGAGGAGAGGTGAGATGTGAGATGCCTGCTTCAGTTAGGAGTTGACGGAGAGCAATAAATTCCCCGCCGTTATCTGAGTACAGCGTGCCTATCTTTGTCGAGAATTGGTTCTCCACTAGAGGTTTGAACGCTGTGAAAGTTTCCTTGACTTGTGACTTCAGTTTGAGAGGATATAGCCAGGTGTAGCGGCTGTAATGATCCACAAGAACAAGGTAATACTTAAAGCCATCAACTGAGATTATTGGAGAACTCCATAAGTCTGTGAATATATATTGTAGGGGTCGGGAGGAAAGAATAGAGCTTTGGTTAAAAGGCAATTTATGAGTTTTATTGATGGCACAATCTGAACACAAAGTAGTTTGAGATACAGATTGAGTAAAAGGTAAAGAGAATTTTGAAATAATAGTTTTAAGAATAGAAGCAGACGGATGTCCTAGGCGGTAATGCCAATCAGACAGTTTGTTTTTGGGTGCAGGTGAAGTAAAGAAGGCTTGAAGGGTTGAAGGGTTGGCTGGCCACTCATAGAGCTCATCCTTGGTCTTGCCTTGGATTAACGGGGCCCCCGAGCTGAGATCCTTCACCTGAAAGGATGCAGGAAAAAATTCAACAGATACTTGGTTAGCATTACATAAGCGATAGACTGAAATGAGATTTTTTTTAATATTTAGCACACAGAGAACATTGTTCAGAGATAAGTTTCTTGTAGCTGAGGGCAGAGTAATAGAACCAGAGTGTGTTATGGCGAGACCAGAGCCATCTCCTATCAGCACAGAGTCATCACCATAGTATGGTTGAGTGAGCGACATGTTGTGGAGATCACTAGTTAGGTGGTGTGTCGCACCTGAATCCATAAGCCATGCTGTAGAGGGGTGTGGAGCCGAGAGAGCAAGGTTAGCTCGTGGCTGCCAGGGACGGAAGGGAGAAGTGCTGACGTTGTTGTATTGAAGTTGAGACGTCTGTGGCATCTGGGGACAACGCCTGGCACTGTGACCGAAGACACTACAAATTTGGCAGCGACCTTGGTATCCTTTCGACGGCTTGTACTCCTGCTTCTGGAACTGGTTTGGCTTGTTGTTGTTATTGTTGTTCCAGTTGGAGTTGTTGCCTCGTTGTTGATGTGGCTTTGAGCGAGTTGTCGCCATGTTCGCTGTAACTGGAACCACCGGGTTGACAGAAGGAGTGGAGGTCGCCAATATCTTTGCTTCCTTGTTGATCAGCTTCTCATGGATCTCGATGATAGAAGGCGAGATCTCACGACCCTCGACTTGATCAGTGACTGTCTTATACTCTTCGGGCAGACCATCAACAATGAATTCAATCTTATCCTCAAGATCTAGAGGCTTGCCAAGGAGAGCCAACTGATCAAACCTTGTAGTAAGACCACGCATGTAGTCGTCAATGGTCTTGTCTCCTTTGGTGTAGTGCTTGAGTTGGAGACGAAGCTGTTGGATATGACCTCGAGTTGGCGTGGCGTAGGTGGTGCTGAGTGACTTCCAGACATCGTTAGATGTCTTGGTGTTGGTTACCATTGCTTGAATCGATGGAGACAAGGTACCAATCAGGGCACTGTAGATGAGGCGGTCTTGACGACGCCACTTGGTGAAGGCTGGATTCACAGTAGTTTCGTCATTGACGGTGATGGTTTCTTCTGGTGCCGGCGTGGATCCGTCAAGATGTCCTACAAGGTCGTAACCATCGAGGAGAGCAGTGACTTGGAGATTCCAGGTCATGAAGTTTGTTGTCGTGAGCTTAGTGATATTCACCATATTGATGTTGAGTAGATTCTGGTTGTTTTGAACAGTTTCTGCAAGAGGAGCGGCCATTGTTAAAGCTTAACGAAGGAGACGGAGTTTGAAGGTGGCGGCCGAGAGAAAAAAAAAAAATTCTAGGGTAATCTTATGCTCTTGATACCATGTTAAGATTGTATTATCTTATCTTTAACACTATACATGAGGACTTATATATACTAAACTCAGAGGTGACCCAATAGCTATAAATTCCTAAAACAGAGGAACTCAAATCATAGAAGATATTCTCGAGATATATGGGATATCTCTTACATAAAATGCAAAAGGATAGAGACATCTTAGCTAGAAGAGGTAGAAGCCAAACTCTCATTACTAAGCAACTCTTCCCAGAAACCGTCGTCCAACTCTCTCTCGACCACCATGTCCTCTTCTTCCTTGACATTTCTCTGTCTCCTATACCCTTGCATCTCCAGAGCCAGAGCCTCAAGTTCAGACACCGAAGAACCTCTTTCCCTCTCTTCTACCTCAACCTCAACCTCCTTAAATCTCATGTCTCTCTCCTGGAGTAGCTGATACAGAAACGTAGGGCCCTGCAACGCCCTAGCCAAGAACGACATCATCTTCTTCTGTTTCTTCTCTGCTCCTTCAATCCTCTGTTCCATTGATTTGATGTAAATTCTCGCTGTTTGTTGCTGCTGTCTCAGACTTGCCAGCTCCATCGACAGCAGTTGCTTCTCCTTAAGAAGCTGTACGCAAGGATCTTGAATGGATGAAGCGGAGGAGGCTCGCCTCTTGATGCTCTTCAGTAAATGTCTCTGTCCCAAGAGGAAACCTTCGTTTGCAAACTCCCATCTCTCTGCCTCTATCTTTCTAAAACCCTATAAATAGTTTTCAAAATTTTATTTGAAAATATCTATGAGGTTTCAAAAGTGTGATTAAACAAACAAAAATTATGGGAGAGAGATGTGTACTAGTGGAAGATAATATAAAAAAAAATAGAACAAGTGGGCAACCTTAATCTATAAAAATATATACCGTGATAAGATTGATGACGCTTTCATGATTATTTTAAGAACCAAGTTGGCACGAATCAAGATTCTAGAACTTGCTAATTGTTTTAGAAACCAAGTTGACAAGAACCATAAGTCTAGAACTTACTAATTGTTTTAGAGAGCTGGGGTGGCACGAGCCAAGATTCTAGAACTTACTAAAGAGACTTCTTCTTCTCCCACTATCAGACAGAATCTACATTATTCGATGTTTCTAGAAATAACCCATTTTTGCAGTAAAAAAAAAATGAATTTTACTAACACAGGAAAAAAGAGCATTTGCAAAACAGAGGATTGCTCAGAGAAAAGAAGAAGACTTACGTAAGTGTTGAGTTGTCTGACGAAGCTTGAGAAGTTGCTGTGTTTGAAGTGACGAGGGAGAAGAAACTCGGAGAAAGAATGCAAATCCCAGACGACAAAACTAGTGCCTCCTCTGTTCCAAGACACGATGTGGTCCGTGTTTGGATCCTCCACAATCTCGAATGTCTTGATCAGAAACGGAGGCGGTCCTATTTCGTGCAACCCTTCAACTGGTTTTGGTGGTGACAGTGGTGGATCATTTTCTCGGTGGAGAAACGGATTCATTGATTTAAAACAAAAGAAATGATTTTTTTGGTATCTTGGATCAATCTTCCAACTAAACCATCTTGGAAACTGTTTGCTTTTTTTTTATCGGATTTGAAAGTGAATGATGAAAGTGATTTGATGTTGTGGTGCTGACATATGGTTTAAGAGTTCGTTAATGGCAGTTGGGAGGGAGAAGAGATGAAGATAATATCCACGTAGGCCATGGCGAGGTGGCTTAAATAGGAGGAATGAGTGGGAAAGTGAGTGATAATATTAAATTGAATATTAAATTATACAAATATAGTACTCTTTCTCACTCGACTTTAGAAAATTCGAAAGTTCCGGAATATTAAGAGGAGAAACGGGTTGGGTTCGAAACTTCTCGAACTTCATGTATTGACGACTGTGCGCCGGTATAGGTTTCACGTGGTGCCCATCGTCTTAAGAACTTCATTTAAGAATATAAAACTTGACAACGTTAATAAAGTGACAATTCGTTGATTGGTTTTAATTAACTGTTTTTCATGTTGATGTGACATTCGGTCCATCTGGACATCTGGTTTGTTATCTAAACCTGTTGATTAGCAAATATTTATTTAATTATTCTAGACCAGTGTTGTTAAAACCGGACCGACCCGATGGTTAGACCGGATTCAACCATGAACCGGGTATATAAACAGGTTGGGTCTAATAATTGGTTCAACCATGAACCGATCACGTAGCCAGATTAGATCTTAAAGTTATTAAACTACGAAAACTATCAAAAATCTACGAATCATCCATATAAACATAAAACTAGTTTATATTTATAATGTTTTATGTTTAAAAGTTATTTATATTTTAATTATGTATCATATTTACTAACATTATTTTTAAATTTATATACTAAAAGTATATTAAACCGGATTATTGAACCAGGTTTGACCCGGTCAAACTATATTAAACCGTGACCCAAAAAAATTTCGGTCCAGCTCCCGGTCCGGTTTTAAAAACACTGTTCTAGACTGGACAATCAAAACAGTGTCCGGTTTGGAACATGTTTTTTTTTCATGACAACAAATATAGTAAAAAGAAAATAGTATCGCTAAAAACGACTTGTATATTTCTGACCATAAAGAACAATTCCTAATTTGTCCGCTTGGTCTTTTCTTAGACACTCTCCTAGCCGCCCTTTTTTCCTGATATCGGATGATTCTCGGACAGGTGTTGAACAGTTCAAGTGACACTTGATCAATTAATGCGGCGGCTTGTGATCCGTGCATGTGCTCAGCATTCTGGTTTTCGTTACTGTTAAGCTTAATATCAAACTGAATCGTTCAAATACGAGTAGTTTTTTTTTCGTTCTTAAAAACCCTATTGCAGATACTTACCACGAATTATATCAAAATTTCAAAACTGGTTAAATGTATCAATTATTTAAATAAAAAATATACATGAAAAAATAAATATGTTTTTGCAAATAAAAGTGATAATTGGAGTGAAAAATACATGAGAACCAAAAGTTTATTGCAACTAATGAAAAATATTAAGTTTCAAAAAAAAAACTAATGAAAAATATCTTAATTTTCTCTCTTTCTATTTTCTATTAATGTTTTTCTCATTTTTTATATTATTTTTTCGATGGCTGTCATTGTTTTTTGCAGCCACCAAAAGCTCATTCTTCCATGATAAAAAGAGATTCATTTTTTCTTTTTTTTTTAATGTTTTTTTGTGCTAAATTTTTTTTTTCATCAACCGTCTATTCTAATTTTAATTGGCTCATAAATAAATCTATTAGTGGTGTTCACAGTTTTGAAAGTGTTTGAGAATAACTCTCATTTTTGTCGCCCTCTTCAACTCATGCTCCTTCCTATGACTGGGATTAGATTAGGTTTGTCTTCTCGGTTTGTGGCAGCATGTGTAACATCTTTAATCCGGTCTAAAGTCAAAGTTTATTTGATCAGTTGTGTAATAATCATACAAAAACATGTAGGATCAACTATTTTGGATTCAAACAAAACTAAAATTGTAACAATTTGTACAAAGACATTTTTCCCAAAGTTACCAAGAAGGAACCCAAAACCCCAATTGAAATGTTCAAGTACACATTCTATATCAAACAACACTTTCTCAACCCGAAGTACATCTTAAAATTAGTTTGTTCTGAAGCAGGCCAGTTATAACATGGAACCCAAGTATTATTTTATAAACTGATTTATTCATATAGTACTTAGATTTTACATTGGTAAAAGATACACATAAATCTTGGGGACCTCAGCACTCAAAACATCATCATACGTACTAAGCACATTTACATTTGCAAAATGGCACACCTATACCACTTTTTAAACCAAATTTCTTCAAACCGTAGAGTATTTCATTAATAATCACGGCCTGTAAAATAAATATGAGCAATTATTTTGCTCATTGAGTACTTCTCCCTACCCGCATAATCACTACACTACCAGACATTATTTAAAGCCTTGTCAAATTTCAGCGGCTGTGGAGTTACTGACAAACTATTTTTCATATGATCATCTACGTACATAAATGAACTACAACGTGTTGTATAGACATTTAGTTTACACTACTACTTGATAAAAATGCTTAAAAATAAACAAGGGAACAAAAAGGTGCTTGAAAATAAACAAGAGAACAAAAAGGTGCTTGAAAATAAACAAGGGAACAAAAAAAAACAAAAACTTCAAAGTACAACTAAAAGGATGCATCTTAGTTAGAAGAGGTAGAAGCCAAAACTCTCAATACTAAGCAACTCTTCCCAGAAACCATCGTCCAACTCTCTCTCGACCACCATGTCCTCTTCTTCCTTGACATTCTTCTGCTTTCCATATCCTTGCATCTCTAGAGCCAGAGCTTCCAGCTCCGACACCGAAGAGCCTCTTCCTCTCTCCGCTGCCTCATCCTCAAGCTCCTTAACCCTCATATCTCTCTGCTTAAGTAGCTGATGCAGAAACGAAGGGCTCTGCATCGCTCTAGCCAAGAACGACATCATCTTCCTCTGTTTCTTCTCTGCTCCTTCAATCCTCTGTTCCATTGCTTTGATGTAGCTTTTATTGGTCTCCTGCTGCTGTCTCAGACTCACCAGCTCCATCAACAGCAACTGCTTCTCCTTACGAAGCTCTATGCAAGGATCTTGAATCGATGAGGACGATAAAGCAAAGGAAGCTCTTCTCTTGATGCTCTTCAGTAAATGTCTCTGTCCCAAGAGGAACCCTTCGTTTGCAAACTCCCATCTCTCTGCTTCTATCTTTCTAAAACCCTATAAATAGTTTTCAAAATTGAATTTGAAAATATCTATATGGTTCACTGAATAAATGTGATTAAAAAACAACAATTTATTGGAGAGAGATGTGTGTACTATCAGAAGATATTATAAAGAATGGAACAAGGGGGCAACCTTTAGTGAATAAAAAAAATTATTTCGATGAGATTGATGACTCTTTCTTTGATTATTTTAAGAACCAAGTTGGCAGGAACCAAGACTCTAGAACTTACTAAACTAAGTCGACAGGAACCAAGACTCTAGAACTTACTAAACTAAGTCGACAGGAACCAAGACTCTAGAACTTACTAAACTAAGTCGACAGGAACCAAGACTCTAGAACTTACTAAACTAAGTCGACAGGAACCAAGACTCTAGAACTTACTAAACTAAGTCGACAGGAACCAAGACTCTAGAACTTACTAAACTAAGTCGACAGGAACCAAGACTCTAGAACTTACTAAACTAAGTCGACAGGAACCAAGACTCTAGAACTTACTAATTGCTTTAGAAGCCAAGTTGGTACGAATCCAAGATTCTAGAACTTACTAAAGATATTTCTTCTACTTCCACTACCGCACAGAATCTACATTTTCGATGTTTCTAGAAATAACCAATTATGCAGTAAAAAGATGAATTTCACTAACAGAGTATAAAAACAGAGCATTGCTGTTTTTGTTTTCTTGGGGTCAGAGAAGCTAGACAAAAGAAGAAGACTTACGTAAGTGTTGAGTTGTCTGATGAAACTTGAGAAATTGCTGTGTTTGAAGTGACGAGGGAGCAGAAACTCAGAGAAAGAATGCAAATCCCAGACGACAAAACTAGTGCCTCCTCTGTTCCAAGACACGATGTGGTCCGTGTTTGGATCCTCCACAATCTCGAATGTCTTGATCAGAAACGGAGGCGGTCCTATTTCGTGCAACCCTTCAACTGGTTTTGGTGGTGACACTGGTGGATCACCTTCTTGGACCGGAAACGGATTCATCGATTTAAGAAAATGAAATGATTGTTTGGTATCTAGGATCAATGTTCCAATTAAACCATCTTGGAAACTGTGTGTTTTTTATCGGATTTGAAAGTGAATGATGAAAGTGATTTGATGTTGTGTTGCTGACATATGGTTTAAGAGTTCGTTAATGTCAGTTGGGAAGAGAAGAGAGGAAGATAATATCCACGTAGGCCATGGCGAGGTGGCTTAAATAAGTAGAGTGGAAGAGTGAGTAATAATATTAAATTGAATAAAAAATATATAATTATAGTACTCTTTCTCACTCACTCGACTTTAGAAAATTCGAAAGCTCCGGAATATTAAGAGGAGAAAAGGGTTGGGTTCGAAACTTCTCGAACTTCATGTATTGACGACTGTGCGGTATAGTTTTCACGTGGTGCCCATCGTCTTATGTCTATTTAAGAATATAACTAGATTTTCATCCGTGCGGTTTTTGTTTTCACTTTTCTATACATAAATTATTGTTTTAGAATATAAAAAATATATATTTTTAACATTAATCATATACTTAAATATTTATATAACTATTTCAAATACAATAATTTTATAATTTACATGTTATAACAAATCAATTTTGTAAAACCGTATGTATTTTGTCACTTTTTATTATATTTTTATCTTATTGTATTTGCATTTAGTTATTAAGCAAATAAATATATTCATGAGAAAACATATTTGAAAATTATTTTGTATTTAATTTATGCTAAATTTTGATCCGTTTTTCAAAGATGGATTTCCTTTTACCAATATTTTTTATGCTTATTCATTTTAGATAATATATTATTGTATCTACAAAAGTCTAAAATAAATTAATTTTTAGACATGTATTATATATTTTGCTAATTTTAAACCGTTTTATAATCATATTATATTTTTAAAATAAATAGTTTATATTTATGAAATAAAATTTATAAATTTATCAACTGAATATACTTTTATCATATTTATTTAAATATAATAGTTGTATTTTAACATTATAATGACTATAAAGTAGATAAAATATGATATAATTTATTTATTTTTAATTTTATAAACGATAAATTAAAATACACTAAATTTTTACACAGATTTATTAGCATTTTTAAAATATAATGTATAAATGAAAATATATTATATTATGAAAATATAATATAATATATATTATATTATATTATATTTAAAATGAAAATATTATTAGCTTTTAAAAAATACATGTTATTTTTTATATAGTTTTGAACATAAATATTTTATACATGTATTATATAGTTTGCTAATGTTAACATATTTTGCCAACATATTAGATTTTATTTTTGAACATAAATATTTTATACTTACGAAAATAAAATATATAAATCTATAAATTTAATACAATTTTATTATATTTACCTCAATATAATAATTTTATTTTAATATGATTGATTATGATTATATAATAGATAAAATATTATAATTTTTTTTTATTTCATTAACGATAACTGAATATATTAATGTACAATAATATTTTAAACTAATTTCAACATTAGTAAAAATATTTAAATATAATTTTGAAAATGAAGATCTTGTAAAAATATTTTAAAACAAATTTGTTAAAATTTTATATCAAAATGAAAAGATATCAAAAGATATTATGATTAAAGTATTTTAATGATTATATGTATTATTAGTCTTAATAAAATACATTTAATAAAATTTTTAAGTGATGGTCCAAATTAAAAAATCACAAATGAAAGAAGTCATGACTTCTATTTTAATATATAAGATACTTGACAACATTAATGATGTGACAATTCGATGATTGGTTTTAATTAACTGTTTTTCATGTTGATGTGACAATTGGTCTATCTGGACATTTGGTTTCTTATCTAAACCTGATGATTATCAAATATTTATTTAATAATCATTCTAAACTGCACTATCAAAACAGTGTCCGGTTTGGAACATTTTTTTCTTTTTTATCATGACAACAATATATAGTAAAAAGAAAATAATATCGCTAAAAACGACTTGTATAAACAATTCATAACGACGGCGGGCTCTCTCTCTCTTATCTCTCGAATCTTTTAGAGAGAGAGAGTGTCGATGTTTTGGTCTTGCCGGCGAGTTCCGGCGGTGTGATTCTCGTCGATCGAGAATCTGTTCCGGCATAGGTAGCTCCAATAGTACCTTTGGCTGGCTTATGTTTCCAACAGCGGTTCTTTCTCTTGGAAAGCCGTTGGCTTTTGGCTCCGACAACAACATCAGCAACTCCGGTGTAATCGTCGGCTCTTGGCTCCGCCTCTAGCTCTCTCTATTGGTGTAGATGGCGGCGTTTCACTGGTTCCCCAGATGTCTGATCTTTGTTATGGTGCTCGTTTGTTCAATCAAAGTCCGGTTCTCTCTTCCGATTGAAAGTCGGAGATGGTAGGATCGACTTTTTGATTGAACCCCTTTTCTTATGAAACGAAGATCCTTATGCTTGGCCTTGGCGTTTCCGGTTGCTTTGGATCTATGATGGCTCTCGGCTTCTGTCGATTAATGCTTTCCGGTTGGTGCTCCGGCGTTCTAGGCGTCAGCGATATGGCTATATCCTTTGCTAAAGTTGTCCAACGGTTATTCTTATTCGCCGTCCTGTTCCGGTGTGTTCCGGTGGATCGGCGGTAAGTCTCTCCGACAACAACTTTTCAGTCGGTGAAGAGATAGGTTTTCGCTTCGCACGTGTCCCTCCAGCTAACAAGACGTAGCTTCCATGCCAATCTCTTCCTTTGGGCTCTTTTGTTTGTTGGGCTTTTGCGTCTTTCTTGTAATTTTGGTCTTTGGGCTTCTTTGTATGAATTTTTGTTTATTAATCTAAAGATGACAAAAAAAAACAATTCCTAATTGGTCCGCCTGGTCTTTCTTTAAACACTCTCCTAGCCACCTTTTTTTCCTGATATCAGATAATTTTCTGGTGCTGAACTGGTTAAGTGACACTTGATCAATTACTGCGGCGGCTTGTGATTTGTGTCTGTTCTCAGCATTCTGGTTTTCGTTACTGTTAAGCTTAATATCAAACTGAATCGTTCAAATACCAGAAGTTTTTTTTTCGTTCTTAAAAACCCTATTGCGGATACTTACCACGGATTATATCTAAATTTCAAAGCTTGTTAAATGGAACAATTATTTAAATAAAATTATACATGAAAAAATAAATATGTTTTTGCAAATAAAAGTGATAAGTGGAGTGAAAAATACATGATAACCAAAAAAAACTAATGAAAAATGACTTAATTTTCTCTTTTTCTATTTTCTACTAATATTTTCACAATTTTTATATTATTTTTTCGGTGGCTATCATCGTTTTTTGCAGCAACCAAAAGCTCATTCTTCCATATGGTAAGAGAAATTCGTTTTTGTTATAAACCAAGTGGTGATCGATCCATATCAGGCCCAAACCGTCCGGCCCATCAGCTATCCATCCGGCCCATTCGCTAATGACTTAAGCGAATGAAAGTTTACATTTATCTATACTTGATGTTTATCCTTTTCCATATGTATTTAGGATAAGTACTATTTCCTATTCATTAGGAATAGGATTTTTTTTTCACTTATGACGGTATAAATAAGATGGTCTAATACTTGTATAAATATAGACCTCTGGTCATGAGTAATAATAAGCTTACACATCATCTCTTTTATAACACGTTATCAGCACTATAACCTCTAACCCTAAGCCCCCACGAAATTCTTTAAACTCAGCCGAATATCACAAAACTCTAATTCCGGCGGAACTTCAAAGAGATCGTTCTCCCAAACAGTGAGGACCCAGACGACGATCAATATATCAAATTGAAGCTCTCGCCGAGACGAATCAGACGCTGCAAACCGCTTGTCGATCCGACCACTGACGCGCCGTCACGCTCTGCTACATTAGCTCTTTCTAGACGTGATCAAGTAAACCAGACATTCTCCTTCTTCCCTGTTCGTGATCCGACCAAGCAAGCAGCCCGTCCGCGACCCGACTTGAAGAACGATCAGCTCGCGGCCTCCTTCTCTCTTTGGTGGTCCAAATCTACACTCCATAAGTCTCTAAAGGTAAAACTCGAAACTTAAAAGAACCTACACTGAATTTGGTTGATTGATAAAGATCTGAACCATTAAAATTTGAAGAACCCTAATCTAGGATAATAGAAACCCTAACATATGGAACTAAGTTTTGGTTAGATTGTTTTCCTGTTAAGTTG
>NC_027754.1:39462276-39462742 GCF_000695525.1 Brassica oleracea var. oleracea | reverse complement strand
GTGACCTATTGTCATGCCTATTGGCAACTGAGCAAAGATAGCAGAAAGTTATAGATACCATTAGCAGATTTGAAAAACTTCAGAAAAGATACATTGAGCAACAAAACAGTGAGATGAGACCTCCTGAAGCCAATGAGGCTAAAAATGATAAGGAGGAATTCAAGGAAGCCGTGTGGAAATATATGGATTGTGAGGTCGGCTTATACATTGACTAAAGAAATGAGATTTTGATATTCTGATTTTATGTTTTATGTTTTGCTTTGATTTGCTTGTCATTTACAATTTTATAGCAATAATAAGAGTTGTTTTTAGCTATCATGTTTGATTTGCTTGATGATTTTTTGATTGATAAATGACAATGAAAACTTAATAAAAGGATAGTCAGTCTATTATAGACCACAACATTGCCTAAAAGGGCGCGAATTTATTCACCCAATAAAAGACCCATTGAGTTATAAAGACTTGA
>NC_027754.1:39445820-39461395 GCF_000695525.1 Brassica oleracea var. oleracea | reverse complement strand
ATATATATTAAAGTTTCCACGGTATGGTAAAGCCATATGACTAGAGGATCCGTGGGACGTGAGAGGACTTGCGAGTAAAGTTTGATCGCAGATTAGAGGTCCATCCGAGTACTGGTCGAGTGCCATCCGTCCGACCAGGACATAGAGTGGTCAGCTGCAAAGATGCACGTCTTGACCATGTCTTAATGAAGCTCCAGAAGATATGAGAGTTGCAAGATAACTCAAGTTACAATTCGGCAAGAGTTATTCCTACATCAACGTTCAAGAAGCTCAAAGGACTACAAGTTCAGTCATATGATATGTCAGCCGACTTCTTCACCATGTCTACACAACCAAACGTACATGAAATTCATGTATCAGTTTGGGACGTGCCAATTAAAGGACCAGTTCAAGACTTGGCGCCCATGAAGCTAAACTATCAAATTGTCCAAGCGCCATCTTGAAGAACATACACGGGGGTACAAGTCAGGGGGAGTTCAAGTGTTGTACTCTTTTTCCTTATCCATGGTTTTGTCCCACTGGGTTTTCCTGGAAAGATTTTAATGAGGCAACATTAAGCATGTTACAAGCCCTAAACCGGATGTGTCGATCAAGGAGGAGTGTTATAAACCAAGTGGTGATCGACCCATATCAGACTCAAACCGTCCGGCTCATTCGCTAATGACTTACACATCATCTCTTTTATCTCTTTTATAACAGTTTTTTCTTTTTTTTATGTTTTTCTTGTGTTCTGTGTAATTTTTTTATTTTTTTCATCAACCGTCTATTCTAATTTTAATTATTGGCTGATAAATAAATCTATTAGTGGTGTTCACAGTTTTGAAAGTGTTTAAGGATTACATTAGGTTTGCCTTCTCGGTTTGTGGCAGCATGTGTAACATCTTTAATTCGGTCTAAAGTCAAAGTTTATTTGATCAGTTGTGTAATAATCAAACAAAAACATGTACGGTAAACTATTTTAAATTCAAACAAAACTAAAATTGTAACAATTTGTACAAAGACATTTTCCCCAAAGTTACCAAGACGGAACCCAAAACCCCAATTGAAATGTTCAAGTACACATTTTATATCAAACATAACTCGAAATAACTCAACACTTTCTCAACCTGAAGTACATCTTAAAATTAGTTTGTTCTGGAACAGGCCAGTTATAACATGGAACCCAAATACTTCTTCCATTTCGATATAGATGATGATGTTTTAAAAAGATTATTTTGTTTCAATTTACATAAAATTTTGAGATTTTAAGGTTAATTTTAACTTTATTGAAAAATGTTCAACCAATTATATTTTACAGTTTTTTTATAATTGGTTAATTATATCTTAGAAAAATATAAAATTTTAAATCTTTGTACACTAAGGCAAAACATCAAGTATTATGAAACGGATGAAATACTATTTTATAACCTGATCTATTCATATAGTACTTGGATTTTACATTAGCAAATGATACACATAAATCTTGCAACTCAACACTCATAACATCATCATACGTACTAAGCACATTTACATTTTCAAAATGGCACACCTATACCAGTTTTTAACTAATTACTTCAAACCGTATAGTATTTCATTAATAATTACCTTTAAAATAAACATGAGCAATTATTTTGCTCATTGAGTTCACTTCTCCCTACCCACATAATCGCTACGTACACTACCAGACATTATTCAAAGCCTTGTCAAATGTCAACGGCTGTGGAGTTACCGACAAACTATTTTTCATATGATTATCTACGTACATAAAGGAACTACAACGTGTTGTATAGACTTTATTTTTAATTTTTTTTTCTGCAAAACATGTTGTATAGACATTTAGTTTACACTACTACTTGATAAAAATTGCTTGGAAATAAACAAGAGAACAAAAAAGTGCTCGAAAACAAGGGAACAAAAAAAAACGCTTCAAAGAACAACTAAAAGGCAAAAGGATAGAGACATCTTAGTTAGAAGAGGTAGAAGCCAAACCCTCAATACTAAGCAACTCTTCCCAGAAACCATCGTCCAACTCTCTCTCGACCACCATGTCCTCTTCTTCCTTGACATTCTTCTGCTTTCCATATCCTTGCATCTCTAGAGCCAGAGCTTCCAGCTCCGACACCGAAGAGCCTCTTCCTCTCTCCGCTGCCTCATCCTCAAGCTCCTTAACCCTCATATCTCTCTGCTTAAGTAGCTGATGCAGAAACGAAGGGCTCTGCATCGCTCTAGCCAAGAACGACATCATCTTCCTCTGTTTCTTCTCTGCTCCTTCAATCCTCTGTTCCATTGCTTTGATGTAGCTTTTATTGGTCTCCTGCTGCTGTCTCAGACTCACCAGCTCCATCAACAGCAACTGCTTCTCCTTACGAAGCTCTATGCAAGGATCTTGAATCGATGAGGACGATAAAGCAAAGGAAGCTCTTCTCTTGATGCTCTTCAGTAAATGTCTCTGTCCCAAGAGGAACCCTTCGTTTGCAAACTCCCATCTCTCTGCTTCTATCTTTCTAAAACCCTATAAATAGTTTTCAAAATTGAATTTGAAAATATCTATATGGTTCACTGAATAAATGTGATTAAAAAACAACAATTTATTGGAGAGAGATGTGTGTACTATCAGAAGATATTATAAAGAATGGAACAAGGGGGCAACCTTTAGTGAATAAAAAAAATTATTTCGATGAGATTGATGACTCTTTCTTTGATTATTTTAAGAACCAAGTTGGCAGGAACCAAGACTCTAGAACTTACTAAACTAAGTCGACAGGAACCAAGACTCTAGAACTTACTAAACTAAGTCGACAGGAACCAAGACTCTAGAACTTACTAAACTAAGTCGACAGGAACCAAGACTCTAGAACTTACTAAACTAAGTCGACAGGAACCAAGACTCTAGAACTTACTAAACTAAGTCGACAGGAACCAAGACTCTAGAACTTACTAAACTAAGTCGACAGGAACCAAGACTCTAGAACTTACTAAACTAAGTCGACAGGAACCAAGACTCTAGAACTTACTAATTGCTTTAGAAGCCAAGTTGGTACGAATCCAAGATTCTAGAACTTACTAAAGATATTTCTTCTACTTCCACTACCGCACAGAATCTACATTTTCGATGTTTCTAGAAATAACCAATTATGCAGTAAAAAGATGAATTTCACTAACAGAGTATAAAAACAGAGCATTGCTGTTTTTGTTTTCTTGGGGTCAGAGAAGCTAGACAAAAGAAGAAGACTTACGTAAGTGTTGAGTTGTCTGATGAAACTTGAGAAATTGCTGTGTTTGAAGTGACGAGGGAGCAGAAACTCAGAGAAAGAATGCAAATCCCAGACGACAAAACTAGTGCCTCCTCTGTTCCAAGACACGATGTGGTCCGTGTTTGGATCCTCCACAATCTCGAATGTCTTGATCAGAAACGGAGGCGGTCCTATTTCGTGCAACCCTTCAACTGGTTTTGGTGGTGACACTGGTGGATCACCTTCTTGGACCGGAAACGGATTCATCGATTTAAGAAAATGAAATGATTGTTTGGTATCTAGGATCAATGTTCCAATTAAACCATCTTGGAAACTGTGTGTTTTTTATCGGATTTGAAAGTGAATGATGAAAGTGATTTGATGTTGTGTTGCTGACATATGGTTTAAGAGTTCGTTAATGTCAGTTGGGAAGAGAAGAGAGGAAGATAATATCCACGTAGGCCATGGCGAGGTGGCTTAAATAAGTAGAGTGGAAGAGTGAGTAATAATATTAAATTGAATAAAAAATATATAATTATAGTACTCTTTCTCACTCACTCGACTTTAGAAAATTCGAAAGCTCCGGAATATTAAGAGGAGAAAAGGGTTGGGTTCGAAACTTCTCGAACTTCATGTATTGACGAGGTTTTCACGTGGTGTCCATCATCTTATAGTAGTACTATTTATTAATTAACAATATAAAACTCGACAGCCTTAATGAAATGAGAATTCGCTGATGTGGCAACCGATCGATCCATGTGGACATTTGGTTTGTTTGTCTTAACCGGATGACTAGCAAATAACTTATCAATTAATTCTAGATTGGACGATCAAAACAGTGTCCGGTTTGGAACATGGTTTCTTTTATCATGGCAGCAAAATATAGTAAAAAGAAAGTAGTGTCTATTTATATATTTTTGACCATATAGAACAAATCCTAATTGGTCTGCCTTGACTTTTCCTAGCCACTTTTCCTGATAATCAGATCATTCTCGGACATGTGTTGATCACTGAGAGTGACACTTGTTCAGTTACTCCCGCGGCTTAACATCTGGCTTTCCTTACTCTTAAGCTTATAGTACCAAACCGAATCTTTCACATACTTGTAAGGACCGTGACCCAATATGAAAAAGCCCATTTATTTTTTTTAATTAAAACCTAAAATCTCTTTTTCATTTTATTTTATCCCATATTGGAAGTTTAGAAAACCTTCCTCCATTCTCTTCTCCTATATAAGGAACTCTACCCTTTCTTTTCATTCTCATCAAGTCAAAGTATTTCTTTGCACGTGACGAGTTATTGTTGAATTATCTGACGACCAGTCACTACTGAATTTTTCCGGTGGGATTTTCGGGTGAGCTTCCGGCGAGATTTTTGGGCGAGCTTCCGACAGGATTTCTTAACGAGCTTCCGGTGAATTTTTCTAGTAAGTTTGCCGCCTCCTTATTTCTAGTTTAGAAAATAAGTTATTTTAGGAAAGTTACTATTTTAGGAAAGTTTCTATTTTAGGAAAGTTTCTGTTTAGAGAACGTTACTATTTTTAGAAAGATTCTAGTTTAGGAAAGTTTCCATTTTTAGAAACTTTATTTCCTGAGACTCTGAGCCTAAGCCGTTGATACTCGTGTTGTAGTTGACGTCAGTTGACCATCTTTCGTTGATCATTCCAGCCAGTGACTAAGGTGAGGGTCTTTTCTCGAGCTTCTCTTACACGGCTTAGTACCACGAATAAATATAATTTATTTCTAATGTGTTTCCGTCTGCGTGAAATTGAGTCTGTCATTGCTTGTTTAGTTTGTAGGTTTTTTGCTTAAACTGGAACTAAGGTTATAGATGGTTCAACAATACTTGTTCATTTATAATTGATAATATATATATATATATATATATAGTATATTGATGTGATTTGGATGAAAGCCGACCATGGGTGTATCGGCTGGAGACAGTACATTGGGTGTCGTGTTTGCCACGGCACAGCATAGTCGACCTGTTGTGCCAAGGCGGGGAGGTCAATAAATCGTCTACGGGCGTGTGTTACCGAGCACATATTCGGTGGTGTTTTTGGCCTGTTAGTGGGCAGTTTGTTTGATCTCTAGGTACTTTAGGTACCGTGTTTGCAACGTGTTAGGATTAAATTATATTTATTCGGAGTATGCTGTCCGGGTCCATGGACTTCGGGTTTAGAATCCCATACCTCACTGAGTGACTCCCCTGTTACTCACCCCTCTTTCTTCCCCATTTCAGGTGAGACAGATGAGTATATGTTATTTTGGACAGATTGGTGCTACTGGACTTTTTATTCGGATTTTTATTTGGGCTTTGGGTGAGTGTAATTGGGTATATTGACTTTTATTATACGAGATATTGTTGGTGACCCGTTGTTCTCCATATAGGAGGTGACGGGTGTTATAAATGGTATCAGAGCTGGTTAGCCATCTCGGTTCCGACCCGAGAGGCGTCTTGAGACCTGTCGTGGGCGCAACGAGGACGTTGAGATCTTTGAGAGGGGGTGAATTGTAACATCCCGGGTTGTGATATATGGAAAGGCTTAAGAGAATTGATTTGGCTGTCTATGTCAACAAAGTTGACTTACCTTTTCCGGAGCACATCCTGAAAGAACTCTAGAGTTAAGCGTGCTTGAGCTGGAGTAGTGGAAGAATGGGTGACCTATCGGGAAGTGATTCTCGATAGCGTGCGAGTGAGGCCAAAGCACGGGAAAAAGTCGGGTGGTGATTACAGGGTCAGTAAACAATGATTTCGAGCCTTGGAAAAATTAACGGACCGACCGTCGGACAGGATGAGCCCACGGGCCGAGAGAACGGACGTGGATGTCCCATTAGCTGTGGGTGGTCGGGGCGTTATAATACTATGACAGGTTTTCTTTTTTTTTTCTTAAAAGGACAATAGTAGATATTTATCACCGAATAAATCGAAATTCCAAGATTGAAGACTGGTTATATGAATCAACTATATTTGAATAAAAGATGTTGAAAAAGACAAATGCACTAACGATATTTGCTTAATAGTCGGAGTGATAGAATACAGGAGAGAACCAAGAGTTTATTACAACTAGTGAAAAACGTTACATATATAATTAGAATATGATCTTCATATAAGGAATAGTGTGTATGTCGAACATCTATTCCGTTACACACCCACCCGGATACTTATATTAACTTGTAAGTAAATATCTTAATCGTTTTCTTTAAACCAGAACTAAGGGGGGTGTATTCAATCTAAAATTTGAGGTGATTTGATTTCTAATAAGGTTTTAGACGAAAAAATTGCAGAGAATAAAATGATTTTGGTTAAACCACTCTAGAATATCACCTAAAACTATGAGATTTGAGTTTTAATTTTTTTAACTAAGAAACTCCACCCAGACCCTCTTAAATCACCTGAAAACTTTAAAATTCCACAACTTAAAATATTTTCAATAACAGTGGATTTCAGAGTACTTTATAAAATGTCAAGTTCAATAACAGTAGATTTTAAATGAGATTTAAAATTCACTTTTCAATAACAGTGGATTTGTCATTTTATCACAAATCACCTAAAACTCTCAGTTGAATACACCCCCTAAGTCTTTTTTTTTTTTTTAACAGAGAACTCCTTTTTGAAAGGATTCAATGTTTTTAATTGTCTTTTTTCTAAGACTAGTTAAAAATGTAAAGTTTGCTAAGACTAGTAATTGGATAGATATTGGCATATGCATCACTGAAAGGGCCGTACCTGTTTGACCTATTATTAAGGCCCACAATACAAATATTGGGCCTGCGTAATATCTACCCTAAATTATATAAGGTTTGCCAGAGCCACCCAAGCTAGAAAAATTATCTAAGTTTTTTGTTACCTACATGATCTCTCAACTGTTACCGACTATAGGGTATGACTAGTTTCTCGCTACCAACCGCAAAAGTTGTGTTTGCAACAATCACTCAAACCGTTCTAAACCGTTTCGAACCGCTCTAAATCGTTTTGAACCGTTCTAAACCTCATAAATTCAAAAGCTGGTTCCAGTTAGCGTTTGCGGTTGCAGAAAGATAATTTTTTATTCTTTTTTTCAAAACAATATAAATACAAAAATAAAAATATTCAATACAAATTTTAAATTGAAATTATAAAAATACTAAAATATATCTAATATATTTTAATTAATATTATAAAATTTTAAAATAAAAATATTTTCTATAATTTTTTTTAAAAATTAACTATAACTTTCTAGATATAATTATTATATTTATTATAATATAATGATTTTTGATATTTTTATAATTATATAAAATATAAATATTGTTAATTTATTATTTAACTGCTCCTGCATTTGATAGTTAATCAGTCATAAGTATTCCGCGAATGTTCTAATTTCTAACCGCAGAACCAGTCATACAAATTTCTTAAAACCGCTAGTAACCGCAACCACCCGTATCTGCAAACTCTTACAACCATAACCGCTGCGTTTAAACCAGTCAGACCTGTTACTTTCTAATTCGTGATCCTAATCTGAAAAGTTCGACGCAAAATCAAAAAAAAATATGTGTATGTTTCTATAGAATTATCACAATTTTGGATAGTCTACTACATAACCCACTTAGATGTCCTCCATTCTTTATCAATTAAATATTTTGGATAGAAAATTTTGTTTTCAAAATTTTTTGTTTTAAAAAAAGTAGTTGCCGTTATAGATGTGTTTTTTTAAGAAACTAATTTTTAAAAAGAAAAACAAACAAACGACCAAACAAAACAAACATTTTATCCTACATAGTGTTAGATGTTTACACAAATTTAAATGTGTTATCTTTTCCTTTCTTTTTTTGGTAAAAGCCTTTCAATTAATAAGTGTTATCGAACGTTATAGCCAAGGTCAAATTAGAAAAGTTTTAACACATGTTTCAGAAACAAAACAAAAACGAGTGTTATGTAATGATATGTTGTTGGACTTATCTATGAGAGGCATAAAATATGAACTATGTATATTACTATTACCCTCAGGCTTTTGCTACATCCATTGCTATCTTTTTTTTTGGATCAAAAATCCATTGCTATCTTTTAAATCAAATCCCTTGTGTATTAACCCCTTGTTTTTTTTTTGTAAAATAACCTAACCCTTGTTAAAATGGTGACAATTTAAAGTAAGGAAAAATGATTAATTAATGATTATAATTTATAATTCATAAAAAAGAAAGAAAAAAATATAATTCATTTGGACCTGACATTTGCGTTCCATGTGTATAACTTTGCTTTAATGAGACCACCTGCTTTATCTCCCATGCAGTACATACCGAGACATCACACGATGCCCTCATTCTCTTTTCCAAATTATCCGGTCATAAGAGAGCATAGACCAAAAGCTGGACAATCATATAAGGCAAAACCATAAAACAACAAAACTTTTAAAGCCTAAATAGTAAAAACTTTATCGGTCCTATTCATTTAACTTTACAGAACTACCCAACCGTGTAAAATATAATGTTTTAAACCTAATAAAAACCATGCTGTTTTTTTGTCAACATAAAAACCACACTGTTACTAGTATTTTTTCCAATATATCTCTTAAAACTTTGCAGATAACTACCCAATCATATAACTTTAGTAGGAATCAGTGGGTCCAATGCTCCAATACATGTATTCGGAATCTCCTTTTAGGTTAAAGTAGAAGGGATCTGAAGAAGACTTGTTTACCTCTTAAAATTATGGGATTACAATCGATATTCATTGTAAAACTCATGATATCGATTTCTTCCCTTTCTTTTCTGACCAAGAAGTGCTTGTTGGTCCACTCATTCCGCAGGTAATCATCACACTCGGGCAGTGGTGGATCTAGGCACATTTGTAGTCGGGGGCACCGATACTAAAAACTTTTGCATCATCTTCTCTAAATTAAGAATAGTTAACCAAATAAACTTTAACTATTAAAAAAAGAAATTAGGGGCACTTTTGCATAATCTTCTCTAAATTAAGAATAGTAACCAAATAAACTTTAACTATTAAAGAAAAAATAAAAAAGAGTAAGGGGCACATGACCCCATACCCATGCAACTGTGTCCGCCCCTGCACTCAGGATCGGGTCTACTTTTTAATACAAAAAGTTTTGGATTCAACCGGTTAAAATACCGAGTATTTCATATATATATATAAGTAAACTGGGGCTTAGACTTTGACTATTGTCTATGTTATTATGAAAATATACATTGGTTAGTCCTCAACAGTATTAGTACACATGAATCGACTTCCAGCAGCAACCAAACCATTTGATAGATCTCCCAAAGTGATTTTGTCAGGTAATATCCAATGTCGGAAGAAGAAGGAAAAGAGGTGAAACCACGATTGCTCGACTCCGATGTACTATAGCATCAGTGTATCACTATGATTGGTAATTTGGTACTTTTATATCAAAAATCAACGAAGAGTTGATTTAGTGGTTAAAACTCTTCGATCACTTGTTAAAGAGACTAAACGTAATCGGGTGAACAATCAGTTAACTAAACGAGACTATATTAATTAAACGTAATTTAGTTAATTTTATAAAAACTATGGAAAATATATAAAGTTAAGGAGATAATTGAAAAACATGCAAGTCTAGGTGTATTACGACGTACCGGTGCCAATAGTACATTAAATATTTGGATGTCAACTCTAAAATCTCCTCTCATAGTAAGGTATATATTATTTTAATTTTTTTTTCTAGTTGACTGATGTAAAGTAAGGTACATAAGAGCAGCGTTAACAGGGTTTCTTATGTTGAGTTTTTAATGTTTTTAGGATTAAAAACAAGAAAGAAAATTATGTAAATAGAAAAGAAACGTCTCTTGATTAGGGTTCAGAAGATACGTCTCTACGTGTTGGTAAAATACTCTCCCTCTCGTCTCTGTTCCTCTCTCCCCCACCCCACCGTCTCCAACTACCGTATTGAAATGACCGGCGAATTTTTCTGTGTCTTCACTGTTCCGCTCCGATCTTCATAGATATTCGTCTACCCTGTCAGTTTACTTCATCAAACTAATTAGTTTTGTCTACATAGAGTATAAGCATACGATGACTCTGTTCTGAATCAATTTGATTTTCCAGATTTTTAGGTTTTATTTTGGGGGAATCTCTTTCGAGGGCTTTGCTCTAACATGGTAAGGTATCAGCCATTGATCTGAATTTTTCATTTTTATTATTATTTGAGTCAATTCATTCAGTCTGTTTTTTTTTTAATCTATAGTCGGGAAGAAAGGAGACAATGTTGGATTTGGTTAAGTTTGTGGATAAGGGCGTTCAAGTTAAGCTGACTGGTGGTAGACAAGGTAAAGAAAGAACAGAGCTTTTTTTTTTTTACATGATTCTTGCTTTGAGATTTTGATGCTTGCTTGTTTCATCATGTGTGTGTTTCTTTTTATTGTTTGCAGTCACTGGAACTCTTAAAGGCTACGATCAGTTGCTGAACCTTGTTCTAGATGGGGCGGTGGGGTCTGTTCGAGGTATATCTCTTCTGTTACATCATCGTTATGTGTATGAGAAGAGAGGACCTTGTTCTTTATCTCTTAATCATGTTTGCTATGATATAATTGGGACACTTCTATACTCTTGTTGGGGCCAGAAGCTATGTTGTCTTGTTGTTGGTCTCCATGATTTATACAGTACCATCCTTGTTCTGTGCTTGTATTTCATTTGCAGTTTGAAAGTCATTTAAATCTTCATTAGATATGCTGGAAGTGAGGGGTTTTCATTTGTTTAATCCATGATGTAATATGAAAAGAGATGGTATATATCCATGTTGAAGCTAGAGTTTTGTTTGTCTTCTTGGTTTCTGTGATTCATATGGTAGTACTATAACATTTTGTCTAATGTTTGACCAGATCATGATGATCCGTTGAAGACTACTGATCAGACGAGAGTTCTTGGTCTAATTGTATGACTCACTTACCTTCTCTTTTCACTGTTTATTATGAGTAATTCTATATAATGGGATTAAGAGCGCTCTTACTTCTGGCATCCTCTTACTTGTCATGATGTTCTGTAGTTAAAACCCGTTGATTCTAAACTACTAAGTCTTGTGTATGGTTTCAGGTTTGTCGTGGAACTGCGGTGATGCTCGTCTCACCAACTGATGGAACTGAAGAAATTGCTAACCCGGTGATGCTCGTCTCACCAACTGATGGAACTGTGGTGATGCACCAACCGAAGCAATTACGTTTCCAAACTGCAGTTATCTCTCTCTATTAGTTTAACTTTGGGGTTTAGTGAGCATTTTTTTTTTATGAACCTTTAACTAAGAAACTAGTATTGGAGCACAAAATCAAAACTAAAATTCTTATCAACATTTAATTACTAAAATAATCATTAAGAGACCCTAATGGGGGTTGTGAGTTAATCATGCTCTAAGCGTTTGATTAGAGGCCCTTGGGCTGTGTGTAGTGTTTTTTTTTTCATTATACATTTTGGTTATAATTTTCACTACACGAGCATATAATTTGTCTTGTTCCAAAATAAAGAGAGCATATAATTTGTTGTCTATCTTTGCTTAGGCCTTTAGGGTCATAAAATATTTTTGTAATATTTGGATCGGTGCTGATTGTTTAGCATGCAAATGAAATTTGGTCAGGAAACAGACAAGTCATAAACACATTTGAAGATAGGGACATTCGGTAGGGCCAAATTATTCAAAACTTTTTTTTTGTGCTAAAATTTGGAAATTATTCAAAACTTGAACAAGTAATGAATAAGTTTGGTCAATTAATAATTTACCACGTTCCCATCCAGCTGTGATCGCACTTCATCTTCGTACAAAGAAACGGAAATGCATTAGTCCCAACTATTTAGTATCTTACTTTCCTACCTTTGTATGTTTATGCAAAATGTTAGTATCTGAAGCAAAAGCTTTTGGTCAACTTTGGATTATTTTATATTTGGAACGGTTAATCCGAAGACATTACTGAAGCAACGTTGAGTTTCATGTGTTTGGATCCGTTACCAAAATCAACAGTTAGTTTTTTTTTTGGGTGCAAAATTAACAGTTAGAGAGAAACTTATAATTACATAAAGTAAGAACATACCATAGTTAATTACAAGTGTATAAAGAGGTATAATATTTAACACCGACTAAAGTATTGTGGCCATTCGGTGTTGCTGTATCGTCATCTCCAACTCCTAACGTTAGGCACATTCACGATAGCTTTTCCAAAAATATCCCACATCGCAAAATCGTGTGACGTAAACCTGGTAGAATCTACCTTACTATATGTATATTTGGATATTTATAAATATCAAACATAAAACTAAATACTTAACATTTTTACCCAAAAAACATAATACTAAAATAAGTTAATAACCCATCTGCTAATTGCCAAAGTGTCGGCAGAGCCATACATTATTAAGTGGTGTAGTGAGATGGATGGGAACGATGATGAAGTGAAGTCAGTAGTCGTAGAGTTAGTTAGGGGTAGAAATGGAAGATATGATTGAAAGTGGAAACGTCAGCTTTCTGGCTCTTTGCGTGCTGTGTCGGGACAAGACATGCATCAGACATTCAGACTCATATATGCGTGAGCCGGTGTTTAGTCCATCTTCCATCTCTATTTTCTTACACTCTTGATGTTTCTTTTTATGATATGAAATGAAATATGATAAACTAGATAGAGCATAACACAAAAAATTACGAATATTAAAAAACTTAGGATACCAGGTAGATCTGCGTCCATGATTATATTGGCCTCGTATAGCTGGCCTCAACTCAAAATAATAATTCAGAAAATAAACAACTGGAATAATTACGAGTGGTTCATTTGGTAACTCAGTTTCACTGGGTGATCTATTTTGATAGTACATTGTATTATTTTCTTATAATTATTTATTTACTAATGCACAGTGCACACTATGCTAAAACTACTATAAAAAGAAGAACCCACCTTGGCTCTTCTCCTCACTCCTCACTTACAGCCGCCAAAAAGAAAGAAAAAAAATCCAACAAAAACTTTCCTAAACCGACCGGTCTTCATATGGGAACGGTTGACTACACATTTCCTCAAGGAGCGGACGAGCCGCACCGTCGCCACCACACGGTGGAGGCTCCAGAGCCTCAGCCGTTCTTGAAGTCACTTCAGTACTCAGTGAAGGAGACTCTGTTTCCAGACGATCCTTTCAGACAATTCAAGAACCAGAACGCATCAAGAAAAGTTGTACTAGGCCTCCAATACTTCTTCCCAATATGTGAATGGGCTCCACGCTACAATCTCAAGTTATTCAAATCAGATCTCATAGCCGGTATCACCATCGCTAGCCTAGCCATCCCACAGGGCATTAGTTACGCTAAACTCGCTAACTTGCCTCCCATTCTTGGCCTTTGTAAGCGTTATACCTTCTTCTTTTTTTTTGTTCTGAAAACGGTTATTTGTATTAATCAATTTTATTTTAAAACAAGAAAGAACAAAACAAC
Organism: Brassica oleracea var. oleracea; assembly: GCF_000695525.1. Classification (NCBI taxonomy): domain Eukaryota; kingdom Viridiplantae; phylum Streptophyta; class Magnoliopsida; order Brassicales; family Brassicaceae; genus Brassica; species Brassica oleracea. The sequence goes on along the minus strand of NC_027754.1, from coordinate 39,447,769 downwards.
CTCGGTTCCAGCATTTTATGCTCTTGTCGTCAACTCAAATATATATTCAAAAATATCTAATTATTGTTTCCGTGGCGGTAAGACTCGAGTTTTGTTCCACCATTGGTGTACGCGGTGCTGGGGAGTTCAAGGGATTTGGCGGTGGGGACGACGGCGGTTGGGTCTCTGTTGATGGGTGCGATGCTTAGCAAAGAAGTTAACGCTGAGAAAGATCCTAAGCTCTACCTTCATCTTGCTTTCACAGCCACGTTTTTCGCAGGCGTTCTCGAAGCCTCCCTCGGCATTTTCAGGTCTCGTTTTTAGTTTATTTCCATATTTGTTTTTTACTTAAAATCAGCCTACCTGAAGTTTAGAGTGGGAGTTATATAGGTAGGTAGAAAAGGGTTACTACATGATGAGACTGGCTAACTTGGTCATGATGTGTTAACGAGGCAACCTAATAATTAATAGTCATTAACTACGCAAAAAAAATTAAAAATAATTTGCAGGTTGGGATTCATAGTGGATTTTCTATCGCATGCAACAATAGTGGGATTCATGGGAGGAGCAGCGACGGTGGTGAGCCTGCAACAGCTTAAGGGTATATTTGGACTTAAACATTTCACAGAAGCCACTGATATTATCTCCGTCATGCGTTCCGTCTTCTCCCAAACTCACCAGGTGTCACTAATAATTTTACTTAAACATGTGTTTCTGTTTGTTTATTCCTTACGTTAATTATTCACTAATACATCCAAACATATCATTCCCAATGTCAGTGATTATTCTCCTAATCAAATTAATAATTGTACTTAGACATTATTAAACATGTGTGTTCTGTTTGTTTATTTGTTGTGTAGTGGAGATGGGAGAGTGGCGTTCTCGGCTGTGGTTTCCTTTTCTTCCTTCTTTCCACCAGATATTTCGTAAGTATTATTATTTCTCATTCTACCTTAATAAATCGATTAATCCATTTCTTTTCGACAAGGCGGATTTTAACAAAAACACGTTTCAATGATATTTCGATTCCATTAATCTACTCTTTGTCTTTATCAATCTTTTTCTTACAAAGAATAAATAAGGCATCAAATAATAGAAAATTAAATTTTGTACAATCGAAAACGTAATTAGTTAATGTGTGTTTGTTTTCTGATACCACGTAATTAGCTAATAATGTGTTTTAAATGACGAATTGATTATCAGAGCACGAAGAAACCAAATTTTTTTTGGGTGGCGGCAATGACTCCTTTGACCTCAGTAATTCTTGGAAGCCTCTTGGTTTACTTCACTCACGCTGAGAGACATGGTGTTCAAGTGGTATGTTTTCAATCTAATTATTTTAATATTACAGTAAGAAAACTTCAATTTTTAAGGCCAGGTATGTATACCTTTAGAAATCTGACAAGTTAATATATATACCACATACATTTAACCGAAATATAAAAATGGAAACGTTGGGTAGAATATTATGGGTGGAAGAAAAAGATACAAGAAGCAAGACGTGGGCTTATATGGGTATTTTCAACATTTTTTCATATATTTTGTCCGGATTAGAAATTAAGTGATGATAGAGTAAAGGAAAGATGTATGATTGTACCAGATAGGGAACCTGAAGAAAGGGTTGAATCCACTCTCCTTGTCTGATATGGTCTTTACTTCGCCTTACATGTCGACGGCTGTTAAAACTGGCATCATCACTGGGATCATAGCTCTCGCTGTAAGTCTCATGACTCCTTTTTTTTTTTGATCAACTAGTCTCATGACTCCTAAACACCCTTTTACTCTCATTTTTGCTAGATTTGGAAATGCTGAATATACAATATTATATATAGAACTAGAGACTAGCTATACAAATCCCCTATATATTATTTGAGAAGCATTACAACTTCTTTTTGTAGCCACATGTCTTCACTAGAATGATTCTTAGAATCATTAGAGAAATATGTTGGTCCATCTAATTATATAATAAG
>NC_027754.1:39436674-39445311 GCF_000695525.1 Brassica oleracea var. oleracea | reverse complement strand
AAAATATACTAAAATATATTATCTATGTTAGTATCATTTAAATTTAATAACATATCCTATCAAATAAAAAAAAAAATTGGATTAATACAATTGATTTATATGTTTGCACCAATTTAATTATATTTTTAATAGTTACTGACTTTTAATTATTTAATATATATTTATTATTTTATAATATGTAAAAATATTTAATACATAAAATAATTTATATATATAATGTTGATCCCGCGCAAGGCGCGGATCTTAACCTAGTATTGAATTAAACGTGGAAAACTATTTATGTTGTTGTTATTGTAGTGTATACAATAGATAGAGCAAATTTTATAGAATAATTATGTCTGAAACAATTATTCCATAAATATTTTGAAGTTCATTGTCAAAAAAATATTTTATAGTAATCTTAATAAAAAATTGTATAATTTGGTAACCATAAGACATGTTTATTATACTTTAAAATTTTTGGCTCGTGAATGTTTCATCATGCTTTGTCAAGGACCAATTTTGTTTAGTACCGGTCTTATTCTTGTCTAAATAATACATTCTCCATTTAAGTTAAAGGCTAGGAAACTAACCAATACGGTCAACCTATATAACTCATAATAAGCAATTGAAAAAGACCCATCCAAAATAAGGTGAAATTCATGCATAAACGTAGGAAGGAATCGCTGTGGGAAGGAGCTTTGCGATGTTTAAGAACTACAACATAGACGGAAACAAAGAAATGCTCGCTTTTGGAATGATGAACATCGTTGGTTCCCTCACATCTTGTTACCTCACAACCGGTACGAACACACATTCCAATGTTTCTGCATTATCACATTAACTATATATGATTTTTTTTAAAAAAATATTAATTACAACTTATCACACTACTAGGACCATTTTCGAGATCGGCCGTGAACTTCAACGCGGGTTGCAAGACTGTGGTGTCGAACATAGTGATGGCTATTGCTGTTATGTTCACATTGCTCTTCCTTACGCCGCTTTTCCACTACACACCACTCGTCGTCCTCTCCTCCATCATCATATCCGCAATGCTTGGACTCATCGACTACCAAGCTGCTATTCATCTCTGGAATGTCGACAAATTCGACTTCCTTGTCTGCATGAGCGCTTACTTTGGGGTCGTATTCGGTAGTGTCGAGATCGGACTTGTTGTAGCAGTAAGTGTATACTTTAGCGCAACGTTTACATTATACATAAAAACATTTTATAAGAAATTGAGTACTTTTATACAGGTTTAAACGTAATTTGTTTTTTTTTTTGCCACGTGGTGAAGGTGGCAATATCGATAGCAAGGTTGTTGCTATTCATGTCAAGGCCGAGAACTGCGATAAAGGGAAACATACCAAACAGCATGATCTATAGAAACACTGAGCAGTATCCTTACTCAAGAACCGTTCCTGGTCTTCTCATCTTGGAGATTGATGCACCCATCTACTTTGCCAACGCTGGTTACTTGCGTGAGAGGTAACCTTAGTCCTAATTCATAAATACATGCCAAATATGGATGTTAGTTATTTATTTTTCCATTCGTTTATATATTGGGCACAGAATCACAAGGTGGATCAACGAAGAAGAAGAAAGGGTCAAAACATCAGGAGAAAACAGTTTACAATATGTTATACTCGATATGTCCGGTAATTACATACCTTGATTTTCTCTGACATCGTCTTTGATCAAGGCTTACTTTATGTGTGTGTGTTGAGCAAAACAGCTGTCGGCAATATCGACACGAGTGGTATAAGCATGATGGAGGAAATTAAGAAAATCATCGACCGAAGAGCGTTGAAGGTAACGTAACAAGTCGTATAATAATACTTCTTTAAGATGTGTTGCCGTATAATAATATTTCTCACGTTATTTAAAAAAAAAAAAATTCTCAGCTAGTATTGGCAAATCCAAAAGGAGAAGTCGTAAAGAAACTGACCAGATCTAAATTCATCGATGACAAGTTGGGAAGAGAATGGATGTTTTTAACGGTTGGAGAAGCCGTGGAGGCTTGTAGGTTCATGCTTCACACTTTAAAAACCGAACCGGCCTCCAAAGGAGAGCCTTGGAACAACGTCTAGTTCCTTTTTTTTTTTTTTCTGTTTAATCGTTTGTGACTCGTTACCAAATAGTATGATGTACTCTCAAATATCAGGAAAAGGTAAAAGAAAAATGCATTTTGTATAATATTGATTATTGTTTTTTGAAAAAGGGCTTTTTCAGAATATAATATTGATTATTGATGATGAGTCACATTCAGTCTGGAGTTAGTTTTCTCTCGACGTTACAATAAAGGAAAACGTAGAGTAAAAAAACGAAACTCAGGTATACAGATTTATGAACTTAGAACTTTCTAGTCATTAAAAAATGTGTGTACATAATATTGAGATTTTTGGAATGGTCGGTTTGGTTTGGTCTGGTTTGATTTTCTCGAAAGTGATTGAAAGTCAATACGGTTTGTAAATGTGAAATTTTGTGTTGTTACCACTTAAATTCATATTAGGTATTGAATCAATCTGGGCCATAATATACCCAACACAAACCATACCTTGGATAAAAGACCGGCCCATCTTAGACCCGCACGTGACTTCCGTCGCATCCTTATCGTATCATCTATTTGGCGGGTAACCGTTTGATCGCAACCGTTCAAATCAACGACCTTCCTTTACTATTATCATCTCACCGCCTATAGCAGGTCAAATCACATGGGATCTTGTGCACTCTTCCTAGGTTAAACAGGTAACCGGTAATAAGCATCTCTTTCTCTCCGACCGTCTCTCTCTTTTGATTATGCTCGAGTAGGTTTGTCTGAAACGAACATATCTGACATCCGTCTTGAGTACTCTTCTAGGGTAATTGATTCTCTCTGTTTTTTTTTTTTGTTTGGTTTGGGAGAATCTGGAGCTTAGCTTGATTGCAATTTGACTTATTCATTCGTTTCGTTGTTAGATTGATTCTTCTGATATTATGTTCTATGTTGAGTTTGCTATGTTTCAATTTGCTTTGTTCTATACAGTTTCCAAGATGAAGACAGCAAAGGGGAAAGATAAAGCTAAGACCACCAAGGAAGCCTTGAAGCCTGTTGATGACAGGTTACTTTCTTGCTGAATCGTCATCTTTTAAAGCATCTTGTAGCTTAGGTTGGAGTGCAGAGACTGGGTTCTTAAGCTTTTTTATTTTATTTTCAGAAAGGTGGGAAAGAGGAAGGCACCAGCTGAGAAGGGGGAGACTCGTAAAGAGAAGAAGGCCAAAAAGGATCCTAACAAACCCAAAAGAGCTCCTAGTGCCTTCTTTGTCTTCCTGTTAGTTGTATTCTTGGATCCTTGCTTTGTTGTTTCTGTAATATGTTCTAAAGTTACTGCTTGGGTTTCTTTTTTGTTTCAGAGAAGATTTTAGGACAACTTTCAAGAAAGATAATCCAAATGTGAAGGCTGTATCTGCTGTAAGCATTTGGAAGATTCCTTGAAAAGTGTTACACGTACTTTAAATCCTTTGTTTGGATCAAGTCCTCATAGTCTTTCTTTACCTTTGCTTTTCCTTGTGAAGGTTGGGAAAGCTGCAGGTCAGAAATGGAAGTCAATGTCTCAAGATGTAAGTCTTATACTTTGATAGATATATCTGCTAACCGTACAAACACATCACTTGTGATCTTTTTGATCATTAGTTTTCACCCTCTTCCCTTTTGAAGGAAAAAGCTCCATATGAAGAGAAAGCTGCGAAGAGGAAAGCTGAATATGAAAAGCTTATGGATGCATACAACAAAAACTTGGTAAGCATTAAAGCCATATCTCGCATACAACACATTTATTGTGTCTCAACTCTGATCTTCTTGTAATGGGTGCAGGAGGAAGGGAGTGATGAATCCGAGAAGTCTAGGTCTGAGGTGAATGATGAAGATGAAGCTAGTGAGGAGGTAACAATTCCTATAAACAATGCAGATTTTATACGATACCCATTGTGTTTTGCTGTTGAGTTATAGGTTTCTGAAGAATACATTTCCCTTAATGTTTCTCTGCAGGAAGCGCAGCTTGAGAAGGGAAAGGCAGGAGATGAAGAGGAAGATGATGATGACGAGGAAGAAGACTAAATGTGTGTTAACAACTATAGATCCAAATTGTGTGTACTTTTCTTTTTTACTTTCCTAAGAAAGCGAAACAGTTCTTAGCGGTTTGTTTCAGCTTATTATCCACAACAACAATGTACCAAACTATGTAACGTGACTAAACTCTCCTTCTAATGCATCTTTTGTTTCTTGATATATTTTTTTTAAAGTCGAATGTAATACCAAATTTAATGCAGACTAGTCTTTTTGAACATGTCAAAAGCTAGATAACAATAGTAAAATTAGAACCACAATTCATCAACCAACCAAATAAATTTTTGTAGCCTGATTGGTTGGGTTTATGAGATAACCAGCTAAGCTCTTTTATATATAGTTTTTATAATATACAAGATTAAACATAAAATCCCAACAAACAAATAGAAACAAATGTAACCCTCTTATAAAACATCAAAGAAACCTGTTTTCACCAAGCTACCTCACTCACTAGCTCATTCATGCTGAGGAATCTCTCTAACAAGTCTCTTCCATTTTGTCTGACAAATCAATCAAATCATTTTTTTTCCCAAGTCATTTGATGATTTCTCTTATCTATTCTAAGCAGAGACGAATCCTCCCCCCACACTGTTCTTGGGTTGCATCCCCAGGCCGGTACCTTTTGGTTGAGGAATTTGGTCGACGAAGAAACATGCGGCGATGATGACATAGCACAACATTAGAACAAGTCCCTTCATGTAATGAGATGTTCCATCCTAATAACCATCCCAAAAAAATACAAACGATTATTATGAAGTAAAATACAAAGCAAATTATATTTAGCTAGATATATTAAAATTAGATGTATTCATTCATATTGTTATCATAATATATATTTGATTGTAAGTGTAAGGAGAAATGTTAACCTGTAAAGTGAAGGCTGTGATGATAATTCCTAGGGCTAGACAGCTTGTTTCAAGGATGTTGAAGTTGAGATCCATCTTGATTCCCATGGTCCATGCAACGATTACACTCAAAGGGACCTGCGAAAACACACCCATTAATATTGTCTTTAGATTTCTTGTTACATCGAACATAAACATTTCATCGAATATTATTTCATTACTTACCACAAACAAAGAAATCTGAGTTGCAGAGCCCAACGCGACCCCTAGAGATATGTCCTGCAACATTGTGACCAATTTGTTAAGTATTTTTGCAAAATACTACTAATCAATTAATCTCTTTTCTATCAAATATTTTTGCAACAAGCAAATTTTGTTTAAAATTCTAAATATTGTAGGTTATATTTTAACAAAAAATTTACACTAAGCATACTACTAATCAATTAATCTCTTTTCTATCAAATATTTTTGCAACAAGCAAATTTTGTTTAAAATTCTAAATATTGTAGGTTATATTTTAACAAAAAAATTACACTAAGCACAAACAAACTCAGACAAGCAAAATGCCAGAGGCTAGAACGTTGTAAAGCAAAAGAAAACTCACGAGCTTGTTTTTGAAAGCGAAGATGATGGCTCCAGCATGCTCAGCGGCATTTCCAACAATGGGAAGCAATATGATGCTTATGAAACTCACTGATAGTCCCCATGAGTCCGATGCATCCTGACCAAATATTTGCAGTCTCCATATTAATGTTGTTGCTGTTTTCTTATATAATTCATGGAATTTAAACATATAAACTTAATTAATTACCTCGATCGTGGCCACAACATACTCTGATAGCAATGCGATGACGAGTGTCATCCCAGCGAGCCAAGCAAATCCGCTCCAAAACCCTATCACCGGAGTTTCCTCAACAGTCACTTCATCATTATACGCATTATCCTCGTCATCCTGAATTCCATTGAACATATAATATAGTTACATCATTTATTTATTTTTATTTTTGTAACAATTACATCATTTATTCACATTCTACTTGATCTAGTAAATTATAACTTTTAGTTACCTCTTGTGCTTCAAACAATTGGCGGTGAGTCCAGAGCTGGAAGATGAGATAAGCAATGTAAGCAATAAGCATGACGATGCTGCTTGTCCTGGACAGGCTAAGCGACATTTTGTTGATCAGAGAGGCCGATGCTTCTCCGGTCGCTGCATATTTTAGCAGCAATGGGAGTAAATGACATAGCAGACCCATAAGCAGCAAGAAGAAGTTCACATCAGCTTGTTTCTGTTACAGTGAGAAGAGAAACATCACATTAGAAAAAAATCACACCAGCTTTGATAACCGCTACTATTACTTTAGTAAGAAAACTTGGAAAATTTTTGAGAATATTTATTGTATTTCAATGCATTCTTATATATTAAATTATATATATTATAGTTAAATCTGTTAGGTTTGGCTACATTAAATTATGTATTGGTAAGTCAAATTATCATGAGAATTAAACCGGAGCCTACAAAGGGGAGATCATATATATACCCGGTCGAACCGCTGCTCGCGGCGGATATTGGCAATTCCACCACAGAAGAGGGAAGAGCCGAGAACCAGGAGAAGGTTTGAGAGAATTGAACCCAACAGAGAGTATTTAACCACTGCCACTTTGTTATTGGCCAACGCTAGTATCGCTATTATTAGCTCCGTCGCGTTTCCACAAGTGGCGTTCAACAAACCGCCCACTGCCAAGTAAATACATTGAAACATTTAAGCACATTACCGAGATTGCATTTACATAATTGGTAGTTCAATTGGTACGAATGTGTTACCTGTTGGGCCGGTGTAGAAAGCTAGTTGCCTGCACGGGTAAAGGGAGAACAATTACGGGTAAAGATTATAATATTTATGTGATATATGGTTGTATATTTTTCTTTCAAACTATATATGGTTGTATGATCTGTAACTACAAATTCCATTTTATGATACTTGATACTTATATAATATAATAAAAGCTTTTAAGGTATTTTATTAAACGCATAATATAACATGACAATTTTTTATTGTAAGCACTTTTTTATTAAAGAAACAGAAACTTTTAACATAGTTTCAAAATTGCAAAAAAAAAAATGTAAAAAGGTGATTTTCACCAACAATGTCAATCATCTCATTTAGTCAACACAACCAAATTTCATTATAATGATAGTTAGATTTAGATACTAAATAAAATAAAATAATATATTAAAATTATTCCTTAATCAGTGAAACTAATATTAACAAAACACCTGAAAGTACGAAAATGATAAATTGTTGTAGAGGATAACTAGATAAGTACTTACTCTGTCAAAAAGCTAACTCGCTCAGCAAGAGGTGTCAGTCCTGTCAAGCTCAGTCCAAATATCAACGGCTGTGGCACATTTAACAAAACAAACGTATTTTATAAATGGGAAAAATGTTAAACAAATCCTCAGCTTTTTCATTTGGACCATTATAATCCCCAGATTTCTAACTGACCATTAAAACCTCACACTTTATGTCGATTGGATCAATTTAAACCCGGCGTTAAGTTCACTAACAAAGCGTCTAAACGCAGTTAATTTTCGTCGTTAACCAAAACGACGTCGTCTTCTCCTCAATTAAAAAAACACATCTTCCTCATTATCTCTCAAAATCGATTTGGGGATTTTCTCAATTAAGAACCCTAATTTCACGATTTCACCAGAAAGAAGAAGAGAGAAGATGGGTAATGAAAAGAACAAGAAGTCTCGACAAGGGAAACTCGGTGGTGCCAGTTCTGTAGCGAAAAGAAAAGGTGGAGTCGACGACGAAGCTGATGTACGTAAGAAGAAAAAAGGCAAAACAAATGTACTCGACAGGGAAGAAGAAGGAGAAATCAGCGAGGATGACTGTGGTATTGTCGGTTACGACGAAGCTGATGAAGCCCCAGACAACGAAGAAGTCCCAAACAACGAAGAAGTCCCTGATGAAGCAAACGGTCATGGTGGTATCGAGGAAGAAACTGGTCGCGATTTGACTGTCTTCTTCGGAGAAGTAGCGAGGAATGATGATTGTGAGAATGATGAAGATAGTGGGGACGAATGGTATTGGGAGCATGAAAAAGAAGTTCCGGATCCTCTATCATCAGATGATGAAAATGAAGAACAATCGATTCCCAGTTTAGCCTACAGAGAAGATGTGGATCCAGAGGCAATGCTTGGGCTGGGAAACACTTTCTCCACTGCTGAAGAATTCAAGCATACCCTTCTCAGGTATACATTAAAAACCCGACGCAACATCAAGCTTTACCGGTCCACTGCTTTGAAGTTAGGTGCGAAGTGTGAAGATGGCTCGTGTCCCTGGAGGGTGTATTGTTCTTATGAGAAGAGCAAACAGAAGCTGATGATCAAATGTTATGTGAATGAGCACAAGTGTGAGATAACAGGACACTCAAAGTTTTTGAAGTGTTCTACTATAGCAATGCTGTTCGCTGAGAGGCTGAGGTTGAATCCCAAAATCACCAAGCATGAAATTGCTTCTGAGATCCAGAGAGAGTATAGGATGTTTGTGAGTGTGGAAGCTTGTGGGAATGCGAAGACAAAGGTTATGAAAGAAAGAAAAGCAAGCCACGAAGAACACTTCAACAAGATATGGGATTATCAAGCTGAGATTTTTCGAACCAACCCTGGCACTACAATGGATATCGAAACCATCC
>NC_027754.1:39415186-39435132 GCF_000695525.1 Brassica oleracea var. oleracea | reverse complement strand
GATTCTTGTTAGTCTCAGACGTGTAGATTGTTGTCTTAGTCCCGCAAACACAGCTCGCCGGAAACCCGCGAATACCGTATGTGTTCACGGTTGAACTCTCAGCTGTCGAATCCGAACTCATCTTCGTGCTAAGGGAAGTCAATCGTGTGAGATTGGAGGATTTTGAGTTGTAATCGCAATTTTTAGGGTTGGTGTGTCAAGAAAATCCCCAAATCGATTTGGGGGAAAATGATATTAGGGTTTCAGATCTTATTTTGAAGTTTAAGATAAAACGTTGTCGTATTGGCTAACTGTGCAAATTAACAGGGTTAACATGTTCCGTTAGTCTAATTAACGTCGGGTCTAATTTGATCCAGTCAAAGAAAAGTTAGATGGGTTTTTTAAAGTCAAAGAAAAATTTATTGTTTTTCAGGTCTTTCTGAAAGCTGGGGATTATAATGGTCCAAATAAAAAAGCCGAGGATTTGTTTAACATTTTTCCCTTTTATAAATAGATAAACTTGTCTTTATCTTTTTCACGCAACGCACTAAATAAAGGTAACGGATAAATTACGTGGCCATGATACACTAAAATTCTGAACCATAAAAGCAAATTAATTACTATATAACCATAAAATCACTCACGGGATTTGGACGAATTATTTAATACTCTTCCACAGATATAGTACTATTTAAAATTAGTTTGTAAAATAATTTGATATTAAATAAAAACTGGTTTGAGAAAATTCATATATTCCCTTAAGGCTTAAACTAAATATTATTTAAACTCAAGGAATTCATTTGGAAACTGAACAATGATCGCCTAGTTTCTCTGGAAAATTTAACCAAAATTGACAGAGAGGAATGAAAGAGGAGCTTACGCGACCGTAGTGGTAATAATCGGCGATAACGGCGAGAGGGATCGCGAGAAACAAGACAGCGAGTTTAGTACCAAGAATGACTTCTTGGAGATTAGAGAGAACGTTCTGGAGACTTTTGCATGGAACCTTCTGAATCAATCGCAGGTCTGACTTCTTCCTTAGCGACGATGACGACATGTTGTGGGCCGTTTTCCCATGTCGCAGCTCCCTGCTCAAACCCTTTGGTGTCCCGTAATTTGCGTTTTCGCTCTCCGAGATTCCCCATGGCTCGGCGATACTTCCCATAGCTTAATACGTTTGAATGTCATTACATCTGTGTGTGTTGTGTCAGGTTCTGAATAAATAGGTGGCGACTATGTATGTGTTGTTGTTTTTGCTTAAGTTGGGTCCACTTACGCAACTTCCCGGAAATTACCTCTTTTCTGTTTTTATAAGTGAAGTTTTTGGTAGGTTTTTGGTTTCTATTGACGAAAATCAAATTTATTATATTTTGGTAGATTTACAATTAATTAGTTAAAATACTTATGTGATGGCGAATTTTGTTTTGAGTCAACTGCGAGATGAGGGTAACTAGCAAAATGGCGTACGATTGTTTTATTTAGGAAAGTAATGTAGATACTCACAGATACGAAAAATCATCAATTTTAATTGTATTATTACTGGATCTCGATCCGCGCAACCGCGCGTATTTTGTTTTCATTTATTTTTATATAAATATTTTGTTTTCAATTTTAATCCATGCGTCCGCATGAATCAAGATTGTGACTTCTGTTTTAATCAATGATTTTCTAGCAATAGGTTCATTAGGTCTATTTTAAAAAAAATCACACATGAATCAAGATTGTGACTTCTGTTTTAATATATAAGATTACTAGATCTCGATCCGTGCAACTGCGCGGATTTTGTTTTCATTTATTTTTATATAAATATTTTGTTTTCAATTTTAAATTGGTATATATTATAATATATATATGTGTTTATCAATTTTTAAAACATAATAAGTTTACGGTATATTTGTTTCATTGAATAGATTGTTTTAAACTTTCACAAGTATTAATATCTTCTTCTATATTAATATTTTCGGATTATTATTTCATTATTAAAATCGTAACTATATATATAAAGATTAGTAAAATATTGTTTTATTGTCATATTCAAAAATATTGTAATTTTTCACAAATTTAGAAATTTTTTTAAAAATTAAACTTTTCGCTTCATAGATTTATATTATCGAATAAATAATTAAACATTTAGTTTTTGTTTAATTTTTAAAATAAGCTATATAGTTTAAAATTTGTTTTCATTGGTTTAAGTAGTAAATATTAATCATTGTTAGATAATATAATTTTTGTTATTTAAAAAAAAACTTTATAATTTTAAAAGTTAACATCAACAAATATTTAAATAATTAACATATGGAAGTAAGTATTATAACATCAAATTATATATATTTAATTTATACTATCTTAAATCTAATGGATCATATATTGTTAAATCCAATTATTGATAGCCCAATAAAAATTTTTGGTAGGCCCAAAATTTAAATGATAAGATTAGATATTAAATGTAACATGATTTTCTAGGAATAGGTTTATTAGGTCTATTTTAAAAAAAAAATCACACATGAATCAAGATTATGACTTATGTTTTAATATATAAGCTATTTTTTTTTTAAAAGAACAAAGATACTTTACGTAAAATAAAGTAAAACGTCATGTCAAAAAGTTGTTTTCAACATTTTAAAAAATAAATATATGCACACTTATATCTTCAAAGCTTTTGTACATTTTTATGTGTGATCTCGCTCCATGTCTCTCAATTTTGGTTCTCGACCGGCCTTCCAAGAGACTATTTTTTCCGGTATCATATACTCCTTCTATTTCATAATAGTTGATGTTTTAAAAGATGTGTTGTTTTAAAATAGTTGAAGTTTTGATATATTTATATTATTTTTAACTTTACTGAAAACTGTGTAATCAATTAGATTTTACAGTCATTTTTCTAACTGTTTGAATGATTTTTAAATTATATTTGTACTTTTTGAAAAAAAAATAGATTTCTTAATCTTTATGCAATGAGTCAAAACATCATGTATTTTTAAACAGAGAAAGTACCGATTATACCTATCATCTTAGGTATCTCTAGTGGCATTAAGAGTGAGTGTTGAGCGGATATGTTAAACTCTGAAGGTAGTTGTGATTAGTTGGGTTTTTTTTTTCTTTTTTTTTCTGATTAGTTGGTTTTGTTCAAATCAAATTTTTATTGTTTAATTTATTTAGTCAATATATAAGATATCAAACAAAAAACATCACCTTTGTTATATCATGTTTTGGGAAATAGAAACAATCTCGTTGTTGTGTGGACAATGGGTCTGATATATTAGACCATTTCCAGTGGTATATAATAATTTTCTCCATATTTCTATAATATAGTTATTTATTTCAAAGGCTTACTCTATGATAGAGTAATGTTAAGTTACAAAAAAATATAGAGTAATGTTGTTTTTTTTACTCTATATTTGGAGTAAAAACAATATTATTCTACTATATTATAAAGTAGCTTTATTACAAAGTGAACCATTTGAACAATTTCAATTCTATAATAAAGTTATTCTAAAATTATTGTGTACGATTAAAGATTCTTTTATAAATGAAAAATCTCTTAATGCGAGTCCCAACAAGTTATGCAAGAGTTTTAAGAGCATGTTTATTCCAGGTCTCTTAGGTTGGGATTCTTAGCGTAATATAAGATACAGTTTCTTAGCTTTTAACTAAAAAAGCTAAGAGACGTCTCTTAGAGCATGATTATTGGGAGTTCTTAGGATGCAGTTCTTAGCGTAATATAAGAATCCGTCTCTTAATTTTTAACTAAAAAAGCTAAGAACCGGCTCTTAAATAAAAGTTTTAAGAGCTGATTCTTAGCTTTTTTAGTTAAAAGTTTTTAAGAGCCGATTCTTAGTTTTTTTAGTTAAAAGTTAAGATACGGGTTCTTATATTACGCTAAGAACCCTCCAGTAATCATGCTCTTATATCTCTTATTTAAGAGACGTCTCTTAGTATTTTTAGTTAAAATCTAAGAGATCATATCTTATATTACACTAAGAATCCCCAACTTAAGAGACCTTCAATAAACATGCTCTAAGTTCGGATCTAAATTGAGTTAAAATGATATTGTGTTAATTTGGTTGGGAAATTGGAGGCAAATGGGGCACAACTAATATGACGTATGAGTTACCTTAGAGCACCATTAACCCTTAGAGACAAATTTGGGTTTTTAATGATTTTTAAGTAATTAATGATGCATAAGAGCTAGTACTTAAGAGACACCTATATATTTAGCTCCAATGGTAAGTTCTTAATTAGGGGTTCTTGAAAAAAAAAATATTAAACTTAAATTTTTAAAAGATGAAATTTTTTATAAAATAAAACATATTAAAAGAAAACATTTCAAACATAATTTTTTTATTTTGACAAACGTAAATAAAAAAAAAATACAACACAGATTCGTAAAATAAACAATAATAATTTGAAAGAAGTAACCGAGGTCGGCTGTTGTCTTGATGATGTCTGAATTTACGCCATAGATGTTCAACCAAATCAGCTTTCAGCTGTTGATGCATTTGTCAATCACGAATTCTAGTTCGAGCACTCATCATACTGGCGATATTTGTTGGCATATCTGTAGAAAACGTGTGATCCACATGTGAACCTTCGGTGTCTTATCCTAGTTGGAACTCTGAAACATCATACTGAGTGTATCCATCTCATTCGTCTTGTATTATCATGTTATGGAGTATGATACATGCTCTCATAATCTTCTCCATTTTGACTTTGTCCCAAAAAAGTGCAGGATTTTTAACAATGGCAAACCGAGCTTGCAAGACTCCGAAAGCACGCTCGACATCTTTTTAGACAGCTTCTTGATGTTGAGCAAATAAAACCGCTTTCGGCCCTTCTGGCATTAGATAGATTGGATAAAAGTTACCCATTTCGGATAAAAACCGTCGGTGAGATAGTAAGCCATATGATACTCTCTTCCATTGACAGAGAAAGTGACTTGCGGAGCTCGACCTTGTATTATGTCATCAAAAACAGGTGAGCGATCAAGAACATTTATATCATTTAAGGTACCTGGAGGTCCAAAAACGCATGACATATCCATAGATCATACGAAGCAACAGCCTCCAAAAAGATTGTCGGTTTTCCTGAACCACGTGCATATTGGAATTTTCAAGCGGTGGGACAATTTTTCCACTTTCAATGCATATAATCGATGCTTCCTATCATCCCGAGAAATCTACGAAACTCATCAACATTAAGTAGACGTTGGAGATCAGCCGGTGTTGATCTTCTTATGTACTCCTCGCCGAATAAATATATTATGCCTTCCACAAAATGTTCCACACATGACAGAGTAGTAGTTTCACCGAGTCGGAGGTATTCGTCAACAGCATCAGCCGCAGTACCATATGCCAACCCACGAATGACTGCTGTACACTTCTGAAGTGGAGATAAACTAGGCCTTCCGAGAGCATCTACCTTAGGTCGAAAGAATTCAACTTCATTGGAGAGTCGATCAACAAAATGCATGAACAATGGCTTGTTCATTCTAAATCATCGTCGGAAGAAATTGTGTGGATACGTTGGAGTTTCACTGAAATAATCATTCCATAAACGAATATGCCCTTCTTCACGATTTCTTTCGATATAAGCTCGTCTTTTTTTTTCTTGATGACCAATGGTAAACTCGTCAAAGGTTTGATCATAATAATCATCAAAATACTGATCAAATGCATCATCAAGTGATTCTTCGAACGTGTTATTCGAAGAAGATGACATATTTGTGACCAAATTTTTTTTTTTTTGGGTAAGGAGAGGGAATAGGATTTGGTTTGGTAAAAAAAAAAATTGATCGGTTGATTTTGGCTTTGATCTTGGTTGGTAAGAAGATGAATATTTTTTTTTTTGGTTAAGGAGAGGGAATATGATTTGGTTTGGTAAGAAAAAAAAATTGATTGGTTGAATTGGGGACTTGATTTGGTGATATGGGTTGGTTTCGTGAGAAGAGGGTTTAGGTGATGTAATGAGTTACTTTGATTGTTGAGAAAGAGAGAGAGGTTGAATACAAAGACCGAGAGAGAAGAGTACAATAGGTGATTGTTGCTTCGTTTGAGAGCCAATTGATGCAAATGAGAAATATATAGAGAATACAAGACATGAGAATCAATTGAGAGACAATTGATGCAAATGTCTGTGATGCAAAAGTACAAGAGAATACAGACATGTCACATGATGCAAGAGTACAAAATGATTCCTGATTACACATGAAGCAAGAGAAGAAGTCACATGATGCAAGACTACAAAATACAAAGTACAAGACACAACAAATCCGTGACAGACAAGCTTGAGTACAAGACATGAGACACTCAGCTTGACACAACAACACACTGACCTTGTCCGTGACAACAAGACAAGACGAGACACTCAAAGCCTTCTCTTCCTCTTGTTACCATCACCCTTAGAGGATTGTCTTTCTTCTAGCTTGATTCCCGAGTTCAACACCTTGAACTTCTCATCTCTGAGCTTCTTCTCTTCCTCCTGCATCCTTTGTAGCATCTTTCTGAACTCAGGTTCAATGTCATCTTCGGATTCCTCCACCCTAATCAAATACCCCATATTGCTCATGTATTCTTCCCTTGATAACTCCACAATATCTTATTCTTCTTCGTCTGATATCTCCACCTCTTCTACTGTATCTTCTTGTGGGATATCCTCAACATCATCATCTGCATCTTGTGGTGGGAGAGGTGGTATGATTCCTCTTGCTGAGAGGCCACAGACAATCGGTTTTCTTGGTTCCATTTCTGAACTTGCTCCCCTGAAAAGCAAAAAAATAAAAACAGCAAAGTATAAGAACACATCAAACAGAAACATATAAGAACACATCAAACAGAAACAAGATTCATTTCAAAGCAAGATTAACTTATATTACACATCAGACTTAAGCGCAACAAACAAGATTCATAACTGATAACATTGACATAAGCTAAAAAGATTACATTGATAACATATCCTTAATCAGTTTGTTCTTAAGCGTCACTTCTAATTCACTAAGTGGCTCTGTTTTTGCAAGGAGTTTGTCAAGCAGTTTGGTCTGGCTAAGCTTTTCCTTTGCTGCTATGTCCTTCGCCTTTAACTCCCACATTTGCTGAAAATCTAGCAGATTCTTGCCTCCTTCTCCCACTGACCTTTTAGCCTTCGCCTTGGATGCCTTCACACCAGTAGGCCTACCCGTAGCTTCATGCTCTCCATTGACACTAGGCATAGATGCTGATGACTGAAAAGATTGTTCTTCCCCCACCCTCTTCCTTTTTGAACCACAGCTTTATTGACTGCCTCCATAACTCCCACATCATTTCTGATCATTCCTAAGCTCCCTCCACGCATGCTCCATTGAGAACTTCAACTTGTAATCGTTGAAGAATATTTCATGTACAGCCTTCAAAACATCATCTTCATTTTGCCCACTTGTCCTCCGTTTTGTTGCTGCGTCATATGACAAAGTAACACTAACCTGTGCTCGTTTAAGGTTTGCTCAATCACCCTTGGTCGATCAACTTTGATCCTTCAATCTGACAACAGAAACACAGAAAAAAAAATTAATTCAATCATTTGAAAACAAGAAGACTTTTACATGTATTGTTCCACCAATGTACTCCTCTGCTTTGCTTTTCTTCGTCTTCTACCACAAACACACAATTAAAAATCAGTCAATTACTTTCTGATTCACGAGACAGAACATGTCGAACCTAAACTAACTTACAAACAAATCATATTGAAATTGTGATGACAACAACATATACAATAATCAATCAGATGCATAACTAACAAAGAACAGAAGAACTATTTTACCTTTGGATTTGAGGTGAGGCACGGAGGGAAAGCTTCGAGGAGAAGACCCACCGAGAGATAGATTCGAGGAGAACCAACAAAATAGAAAGAAAAACAACTGATCAGACAGATTCGAGGAGAAGATGCATAATCTAAGACATGCATAATCAAGAACACAACAATCGCTTACCTTTCGATTTTAGAAGATCAACCGACAGAGAGCTCTGTCGCCTCGGGGAGAACTACCGAGAGAGAGGTCGCCGAATAAAGCCACCGGAGGAGATGTCGCCGACGCGAGCCACCGGAGGAGATGTCGCCGACGCGAGCCACCGGAAGAGACGTCGAAATCGCCTTTCGCAGAGAGAGAGAGAGAGAGAGAGAGAGAGAGAGAGATTTTCGCGTTTAACGCGTAACCGACGAAACATCCTCTCATCCCGTGACATCTGGCGAGCAAGAGGCGGGCCTTCCCTCCCTTCTCTAAGAGGCGCGTCTTTGCCTTTTTTTATTTTTTATTTTTTATTTTGGTTAAGAGTTACGCTAAGAGCTAGCGTTGAGCATGCTCTTAGTTGAATTATTTGTTACCTCGATATTGATATGATATGATCATGTGTTTTATTTGAAATTTTCAAGAATCTTTTGTAGAACAATCTATATTATATGTTTTTGTGGAGAAGTCTATCTTATGTACTCCAATATAAAATATCACTGTGAACGATATTTCTGGTTTGTCAGAATACTGTCTATTTCTAAAGTTTAACGATTTCTAGTTTTTGATAAATTCTATCAACTATTTGGTCGGTTTCGGTATGAGAGCATGCTACTCTGATTTTTAGTTTTTGATAAATTATGTCAACTATTTTGTCGGTTTCGGTATGAGAGCATGCTACTAGGTAGAGTAGTTTGAAAGCTTACCATCTCAGTCTCTTCGAGTTTGAATATCTTTCAACTAATGCTAAAGGATAAACGGGTTTTCACTTGGATCGAAAACCAGACTGATTAAGCAGCGATACATTAATTAACGGTAGAAACCGAATTCAAAACCAATATAAATATACATCGAGTTCCGAGAGATACCACCATACTGTCTTTATAATTTCTTTAAAAAAAAAGAAACAAACTATTCTTTATCATTTTTAATGTGGATCTACTCTATAGACATGTAGTACATTGTGCTTGAACATGTGTTCTTTATCATTTTTAATATGTGGATCTACTCTATATAAATATAGTATTACATTGTGCTTCAACATGTGATTTGGAAACCTGCTGGCACGTGTATAAAGAATCTTTCCATGGTTTTGCTTAAGTTTTTTTTAGTTTTTGACCAATATGTTATTATTATTATTATTTCTGATATACTAAATTTTAATATTTCTAAATAAAAATATGCATGTGTTTTTAACAATGTCTAAGATATTTTTGTAGTCTTTTGATTAAAAGAGAATCTCCCATTTCTCTTTCAATATCCTTTTTTATGACAATATTCATTGAAAATTCCGATGGAGGAGGTGATATAACTTGCCATTATATAATAGTAATAAACTGCATCTCGTTTCCCATCGATTTATATCTTTGAAACCCTACTAAAATGAATATTTTCCATTAAATAATTTTATATCAAATTGGGATGTGTATATATATCCTTAATCATGCATATATAAATATTAAATACGCAATGTAATGTGTTTGATAACAGTCATATTTATAAGCTTGTATGTGTACCACAAATAAATCTATATTATTAAAATTAAAGTATGTTTTGGTACTCTTTAAAAACATGTATAAAAGTATAAATGAAATTGTTTGGAAACACAGATAACAATATTTTTAATAATTTCTTTTATTTACTCATTTAGCCAATGTATTTATAATAAATTAAGCATTTTTTGTATTTTTTTTATTTACAGATTCTGTCACTGTATTTAAAATCAATTTAAATTAATTAATTACAATTACAAAACTTATCTAACCAAATCGATATTCATATATTGACCATTATTAATATTGTACGAATATTAACCAAATTGCATGTAGTCAAATATAAAAATTTTGAGAGTTCAATTTTCAAGAAAACAAAATATCATAATAAATCATAGAAAACTGATGCAAAAAATTAATTTTTTTATATGTTGTTTTATTTTAAAATAAATTAACAAAAAATTATAGGTAAATATATGAATAGTACAATTACATCAAATTGCATCAAGTTATAAAAAGATTAATATAATATTATGTATAAATTACAATACATGAAAAATATACATGAATTTTTTTTTATAAAATCAGCAATTTATAAATTTACGTTGAACAAAAATTAAATCAAATATCGGCAAGGGAGCGCCTAGCGTCGATTAAGTTCTGGTGTTCTTTTCAGATCAAAGTACTAGTTAGCGATTTGACAAGGAACATGGAATAAAAAGAGAATATCCATTTTCGTAGCCGAGACACCAAAAATTCAGGCCTATAATAGCCAATAATTCCAACGTCTAAATCATACGTGACTCCAGTTTTTTTTGTAGTTATTGGCCATCATTCATACTACGATGGTCACCAACCATTTCAAACTTCAAAATTAGAATACCGTGTTGTGTTTTTATGGCCTTCAATTGTTAACTCGAATAGGTTTTTATGTAGCCGAAAGACATTTCAAACTCGAATAAATAGTTGGTCACTATTCAAAAAAAATACTTATTAAATATTTTTTTTTGTTTAAGGGCTTAAATAGGTAATGGGGAAGGAGAAATCTGGACTAAACTAGCAACTGAAATTAATTGGTTACAAAATATAATAAGTAATATATGTAGGGTTCGGCTCCTAAATGCTTAATTTGTTTAGGAAATTTTCACTACGGCCAAGATCTAGTAAATATCATCCAGAAATAGTCGTTCAAGCATATCTCACATGTAACACTACTTTAAGTCAACCACATCGTGGTGGCCTAGTGGTTTCCATTAGAGGAGGAGTTGCCCTGTTGGTCCAGGTCAGAGATCGATTCCCCTCTAGTGCAAAATTACTAGCTCTACATGTGGTCACGTGGATATGGGGTCCATGCTTACGGTCCAATTGAATACCCGAGAGAAGATCTATCTGTAGGTTGCACCTCCCATCCTGAAGTTAGGTTTGTGTCTTTAATAGACCCGAGTTTAATCCTTTTAAGTTCAAAAAAACACTACTTTAAGTCATTTCTTGATTTTTTAATTGTGTGATTTATGTCACTTTCCATTGATTGTTACCATACGTAAATCACACCGAGCCAAAACGAGATGCTGGGGGGAATTCCAAAAAGAATAGAGAGTTGTGGAGCTTTCCGGAATATTAATAACATAGTAGTATAGTACAGTACCATTCGTACGCGACACATGTATCTTTGAGTCGTCTAGTGTTGGCGTCTGCTTCTCATGGTACCCACCCACTTGAGTCTATATCTTATAAAGTTCATCAGTACTTATTGTGAGTTTGTAACTCTGTTTCTTCTTTGATTTGTATGATTCTAATACTGACTTGCTTTATTGGGAAGAAGACATAGGAGCTTTGAGAATGATTAACTCAAGCTTTGGAGTTTTTGTGGTTCTACACATATTTCATCTATTACTTACAATATATATATATATATATATATAAAATTAGGTGACGCATGGTCGTCTTTTAGCACGTGCAAGTGGAGCGGTTGAACAGGGTCCAAAATTTTAGAGGACCCATAATTTTTTTTATTTTAGTAATAGTTATAAATTTAAAGTCATATATTTATTAAAAATCAGATAGCTATATTTAATTTAATTTTCGTATTTATCAACCAATAAATATAAATAACAAATTTGATTTTGTTTACATAACCAACAAAAATGCAATAAGTCAGGAAGAAATTAATATTTATATCAATTATATATTTTGGAAAGTAAAAAATAATTGTCGGTGTTTGATTAGAAAGTTAATATTCTAATTTTATTATATTTGGAAAATTATTATTAATTAGTGATGGTAAATAAATAGAGAAATATATAAATTTTCAGCAACTTTTACAAAAAAAATAGTAAACACAAAGAAAAAACACTAGTCTAAGCTTCTATCGAAAAGAAAACTGAGGAGTCTCCAGCTTCTTTTTTAATCAAACCAAGAGTCCACTATTTTTTTATCATCACTATCCAGGTTCTAGTGTTAGATTAGTGTTTTTTATAAATTATAACTAATGATTGTGGATACAAAAAAATCAAAAAAAAAAAGAAACTGAAAAATTGCTTATTTTTTAATCAAACCAAGAGTCCACTATTTTTTTATCATCACTATCCAGGTTCTAGTGTTAGATTAGTGTTTTTTATAAATTATAACTAATGATTGTGGATACAAAAAAAATCAAAAAAAAAAAGAAACTGAAAAATTCATAGTTCTGAAAAGGTGTTTTTATAAGTTTTTAATTATAAAACCAAAAGATATTTCTTCCACTCAAATTAAATTGGTGTATTTATTATATATTATAACAATATTTTGTCAGAAAAACATAAATTATTTCGGATTATTATAAAGGGACTTGTTTTTTTTTTTAACAGGGTCTCCGTACAGCCCTGAGGTGATGTATTTGATGTTTGGGCTTAACCATTGTTTCGTAATATAGTAGTAGGCTTTTTAAAAATACAGCATATATTCTTGATTCAATATGTCGCTTTCTTGTTTAAGCAACACTTAAATTTTTTAACAAATTTGTATTGTTTAAAAATACTTTAATTACTAGATAACTTTGTAAGAAAAACTCCAAAAATTAAAACTTTGTTTGAAAATTAGAGAAGGGGTTGAAAATGGTAGAAGAATAGCTAAGTTATGCATGCTTTACTCTCCCCTTAGGTCCTGATTTCACATGTTATATTAGGAATGAACATTTTTAATTTGATTCTTATCATGTCAACGATTAAAATATAAACCTTCCATTATAAATCTTCAAATTTTCTCTTGGCCAAAAAAAAAAATTCATCTAATTTTTTCTTGCAAGATTTGAAGTCCTTCAAGTATCACATCTTTTAACGAGTTTGTGAAAACCCAAATCTGGGAAACTTTAACATCATAAACCTCAAATCTTGTTGAATATGATTGCAAATCTGGAGTAGGATGTTACTGTCAGTGTCAACTTTAAAAAGAAAGCAAGTGCCGTATGTGCTTACTTTTGTTCCTGTAAGATGTGATTCATCTCGAATCAAGAACGGCGCATATAGACATAATGGATCTGGTTGGATTGTTCTAGATCTTGAGCTGCATCGTTTTGTGAGACGTTGATTGATTCCTTTGCAGGCCAATAATTGTAGGTGGGTTGCTTTCTGGTGTTAGTCACTTGATGTTGATGCTCTAGAGCTGAGACAAGGAAATTAGGTACTAGGTAGCTTTCGTGTTAAGTTTGAAATTAGCCTCGTGATATCTCGATATCTCTTATATTAAATGCTTGAGATCCTGTACTCAATATTTTATTTTATTTTGTCTTGTTTGTTTAAATCAACTTTAACGCTCTTAGGTTATAAAACAAGTTTAAACTCATAATCCCAAGCTTTAATTATGGGTTTTTAAGTAACTTATGAATAAAACTTATGTCATCAAAACGTACCTGGAGTAATTTGATTGACCAGTGTTCAGCAAATAGATGAGAATGTTGTTAAAATGATTCACAACACTGACGAGGTTAAGGAGGACAAAAGAATATTACAGAAAGGTCGATGTTTTTCTCTTCTACACATCAAACATTGATTCTCATGTCTTCGACCTTTTCTACCACAACAAACACAACTCATCCCACAAACCGATAAGGGACACAGATAGCACAAATCACCAAAAAATAGAAAGTAAAAAAAAACGAAAGATTTACAAAAAAAAAAGATTGATTCCGAGTCCCAAGCTGTTGTTTGTCTTTACTTAGCTTAATACTTGACGTGGAGGGACGTGACGTGAGAGACAAACTCTAACAAAATCTATTGCAGCTTATTACTCACTTTGTTTGCTATTTATTATTTCATTGCCTAGGTTCAATGATCCGTCCTTCATTAGCTTGATGCTTAAGCTATTGAACCTCCCTCTCGAGTAATGACGAGAAGCCTTTCTCCAATCAGTTCCTGTTTTCATCATTGCCGCAAACTCTTCGTAGCTTATTCTCCCATCCTAATATCAATCATCCATGTCAAACATAACCACAAGAAAAAAAAACATCTTCAACAACACTAACAATAGCTCTAAAGGTGTTCTATCTAACGAAGTGATAAGTGAACTCTTTACACACCAACTATAGCTCTAAGGGACCGCTTACCTTGTCAGTGTCAACTTCTTGGAATATATCATTGGCGACATCAACACAGTCATCTCCTCCATCTTCCTTTAAGGCTTCACAAAGCTCTTGGGGGAGAATGTAACCATTTCCATCCTTGTCAAAGTAGGAGAACGCTTTGCGGAGATGCTCATCGTTTGCTACCTTCTGCAGGTGGAGAGAGACTGCAACAAACTCTCCATAGTCTAGTGTTCCTTTCCCTTTAGTATCCACCTATTATTATACAAATCTGAATTTAAGTGAATTTGGATATTGTGTTAGGTGTCAGTCATATGGGGATGTAAGGGAAAAGAATATGTGCACCGCTTCAATAAGCATCTGAACTTCTGATTCAGCTAGCTGTGTACCAAAATCGCGAAGTCCAGCTTTCAACTCCTCGATGGTAACAATACCGTCTTTGTCAGTATCCATCTTGTTGAACATCTCCTTGATGTCTTCTACTTCTTGAGTAGATAAAAATTCAGCAATAACCTAAGTTTGATTCAAGGCAAGTAAAGAGATAAGTTTAATCAAAGAAATGACCAATGCAGCAAATAAGCAACAGTGAGAGTTTTCTTGATTAACGAACCCTCAAAGCTTTTCTCTTGAATCTGTTCATCACTGAGAACTGCTTTAGTCTGGACTTGACAACGTCTCCAAGAGGGATATTTGGAGCTTTCTTGGCGTTCTGAATCCATGGGTGCTCTACAAAATAAGAAATAAATAAGCATATATGATATCTTTTGGACTATCTCCGGATCAATGAAGTGATTAGGCAAAGATATAGTAAATTCTTATGTACCAAGCACTTGTTTTGCAGTTAGCCGGCGCTTTGGATCAGGCTCTAACATTTGTCTGACAAGACTCTTAGCAGTCTCTGAAATGTTTGGCCACGGTTCCCTCTTAAAATCAATTATCCCTCGTAAAATAGCCTGAGCAACTCCTTGTTCCGACTCTGTGGTTGATAGAACGAAAATAAAAAAGGCTGAAACTACAATAACCTAGCTTACTAGTACCATAAGAATCCATAACCAATAGTAACTTTCTGTAGAATGCCATAGACGCATATTACAAGAATCAATAAGCAAACCGGAAGAGGAGAATAAAGAAGAGAGGAAGGCACCTGCCCAGAAAGGAGGAACTCCACAGAGGAGGATATAAAGAATGACTCCAGCACTCCAAATATCTATTTCTGGTCCATAGCTCCTCTTTAGCACCTCAGGTGCCATGTAATATGGACTCCCAACTATCTCCGAGAACTTCTCACCTGGCAAATATGTGTAAGCTTTGTAAGACAACAGCATCAAGCCACAATTAAACTTGCCTAGTTGTTGCATCTAAGGTATCAATCAAGAAACATCAAAAAGCTCTATACCTGGCTTGAAGAAGATAGACAATCCAAAATCAATAGCCTTAAGCGGAGAGTTCTCCTTCTTGTTAGCAAACAAGAAATTCTCCGGCTTCAAATCTCTATGAATAACACCGTGCTTATGGCAAAGCTGCACAACCTCCATGATCGTCTTCGTGACTCCCGCCGCGGCCCGCTCCGTGTAGTGCCCTCTAGCCACAATCCTATCGAAAAGCTCGCCGCCTTCACACAACTCCATCACCAAATGCACAGCGTTGTCGTCCTCGCAAGCCTCCTTCAGAGTGACGATGCTCGAGCTCTTAGGCAAATGCTGCATAATCGCCACCTCCCTCTTCACGTCCTCGACGTCCACCTCGGTCCTGAGCTTCCTCTTGGAGATGGACTTGCAGGCGAGCAGGTCGCGCGTGGATCTCGCGATGCAGAGGTACGTGACGCCGAACTCGCCGCGCCCGAGCTCTCTGTCGAGCAGGTAGCGGTCCTCGATGTTCTCCTTGGGGACGTCGCCGAGGACTCGAATCGGCGCCGGTTTCTTCCCGCCGGAGGCGTCTTTGCGGCGGTGATCGTTGCCGGAGTAGTTGGATTTGACGTCTTCTCTCGCCACGGCGGCGGGGGATCTGCAGCAGTTCCCCATGAGTTGTTGGAAGCTTAAAGCCTCGAGCTTTTCTTCTGGGTTAGCTTAAAGCCTCGAGCTTTGGTCTGGGTTAGCTCAAAGTCTCGAGCTTTTCGTCTGAGCTATACAAAAGAAGAAAGTGATATAGCGAAAGGTAGAGAGATCTCTGGGAAGCTCTAACTAGCTAATCTAGGGTTGCGCATTATAGCCTTTGGAGGGAATCGTAACAGTGGGAATCTATGGAGAGTATAGCTGGAGAGAAGAAGCATAGATCGAAGAAAGGCTACGGTGAAGATGAGTAGGTAGAGACTAGAGAGAGAGAGGACTCTCTCCTTTTTGATGTTTTCTATAAAACTAAATCATAATGTGGTCTCTTTGCTTTATTTCTCTTTTTTGATAGATGGTCTTTTTTTATTTTTTTTGCAAATAAAGATAGATAGATTATAGATAAATGGTCTTTACTTGTTTGTTTTCTATGATCTATCTTTTCAACATAATAAAATATAACAACTTTGGCAAACAAATATTAAATAAAATAAAACATAACAACTAAATTTCCCACGAATTCTTAGAAAGTAATTCATCGTAGGTGTCAATCTATAACACTATTTTTGTGTATAAATCACACTATTTTACTGTGATTTTAACACTAAATTTTTAATTTTCCTTTTACAACAACTAAATTTTATACTAAAAATGAATTTTAATTTTTCTATTATTAGATTAGAAATTTCATTATTATTTTATATTTAATATAAAAATTTATTATGTAATTATATTGCACAAAAGTTATATAACACTCAAATATTTGTTTTTAATTAATATTTACTATTTTAACATATGATAATATTAAAATAATTATATTAAACAATTCAATATACGTAATATATCTATTTATCTTGCTATTGATATTTATTTAACTAATATTTTATAAATAAAAATAAGTGAATAATATTTAGTATTGTTAATAGTAGTGTATCAAATTTAGTGCTGTACTGTAGCTTTATATTAAGATCATCTCTGATTCTAATATATATTTTACTGAGTAAAAATAGGTTTTGTTCCATAAACAGAATAATTTTATATTTTTCGTTCATCATTTTATTTTTCATTTTAAAATAAATTAACATTAGAATAAAACCCATTTCTATTATAAGGTTATTTTATTTTTTAAAAAAAGAAATAAAATAATTTATTAGAAACGATCAAAAATAATGTGATTTTTAGAATTTGATTTTTAGAATTTGATTAAATGAATTCAGTATAAAAATTACACTGCCGTTGGGTTGGGATACTTTTAACATATAACTAGATTTTGACCCGCGCTTAAAAGCGCGGATTTGTTTTTGAAATTAAATAAATACTTATATAAAATAATATATAAATTTAAACACAATTTATCCGAAACCGCGAATCAAATAGAAAAAAAAAACAAAACTTAATTGAACTAAATTCCAGAAATAACCAACCAGATCAAATATATTTGGAACCGATAGTAGCAATGTTTTATTTAAGATATTAGTAACGTTTTCTATCCAGTTTGGATCCGCGGTGGAACCGATAAATTTGGTGGCAGTATATAATATGGACTGGTCTATATTATTCATGTAGCATTCTAAATTTGGTGGCCATTTTAAAATTTTAGTTTGAATGCCTATACATTATTTTGTTTGTATAATACCATAAATACATATTTTCATTCAAAGTGTGTGAGTTGTTCTTTTGGTATAATCTAATATAAAAGAGATTTTAAAAATGATATGAGTATTTAGTTAGTATTGATATTATAAAGTAGATAACTTGTGTTTTCTTTAGTGAAATTTAATAAATATATGGATTGTTAGCTATAATGAAATTGAATTTTTCTTATCCTATATTTATATCTTAGTCACCTTATAATGATACACAAGATTTTGATTATAAGGTGTTGTTATGGTTGGTAACCAATAATAAATTGAATATGTGGCGAAAATATTAATTGGAATACATAATTTAGGTTCAAGGCTTTAAGTAGGTGGTCTAAGATAGTGTAGGTGGTCTAATTTGCATTACCCATTTTATATTTAAAGAATTTTTAATTGTTAGAAAAAATCATAACGACACAAAAAAAAATTCCTAAGTAGAATAAGGGCAAATCTAAAAAAGATCTTGTTTTAATTGTATTGATTAGATGAAACAAATATAGTTATACCATTTAGTTTGTTAAGTATTGACAAAATTATTTTTAGAGAAATATAAGGTAACATATTATTAGTAAAAATTTAAGATAAGACCAAAATATTATTAGTTAATGAAATGGTCCAACAACTTTGCATAAGTAGATTTTTTAGGATTTTTTCTCTTTTAATAGTATTGATTGGGACGAAAAACTATTGTTACTGGGCAGTAACTATTTTTTTATTTGCAGTAATTACACATTTTCCAATGCATTAAGTACTTGGTCCGGTGCCAAACCAGAGAACAAGACTCCCATAAAAGCTGTAGTCTTTTAGTCTTTCAAAAGAAGTCTGTATGTTAATACCTTGGTCATCCAAGTGTTTGATCACTCTCGTGGCTTTGGATGGAGTTTCACATATCTTATTTGGGTGGAGTGGATCACAAACATGTTTTCGGAGCTATAAACGTTTGTATACTAAATCTGAAGCACCAATGATGCGTTCACATTTGGCCCATATAACCAACCAAATTTTAAAATGTGGAGATTTATTCACAGCTACCAAAGCTTATCACATCGAGGGTGTCAAAATAGGTAAACCAACCCAAACCAAACCATATCTAAATGGTTTTAAGTTTATATGGGTTATGGTTTTAACCAATCCATTCGACAAATGGATTGGGTCAGGTCAATCCATAACTCATTTAAGTTAATGATTTTAATGGTTAAGCCATGAACAATAATTTTATAGTTTAAATGATTACTAAGTTAAAATATTATTTTGGGGCTGAAAACAAAAAGAATACTTAGACTTTTGATAAATACAATTATATGGTTTTGGTTTTAGAAACAATTTTACTATTTTAGCGGGAAAGATAATTTTGTGATGTTAGTGAGAAAAATATATTTAACATTTCTGTGGAAAAACAAGATTTTCTGTTTTAGAGGAAATACAGTTTTGCGGTTTTGGCTGGAAAATACAATATTGCGGATTTGGCGGGAAAATAAAATTTTGCGGTTTTGGCGGGAAAACTCAATTTTATAGTTTTGGCAGTAAATTCAATTTTACGGTTTTCAAGAGAAAAAACGAGTTTCTGGTTTTGGCGGGAAAACAAAATTTTGCGGTTGTGACTGAAAACACAATTTTTGCCGGGAAAACACAATTTTACGGGTTTGGAGGGAAAACTCAATTTTACGGGTTTGGAGGGAAAACTCAATTTTACGGGTTTGGCGGAAAAACTCAATTTTACGGTTTTGACGGGAAAATCAATTTTGCAGTTTTGGCGGGAAATTCAATTTTACGGTTTTGGAGGGAAATCTTAATTTTTCCGCATTGGCGGGAAAATCGATTTTGCAGTTTTGGCAGTAAATTCAATTTTACGGTTTTCACGAAAAACACGAGTTTCTGGTTTTGGCGGAAAAATAAATTTTTGCGGTTGTGACACAAAACACAATTTTTGCTGGGAAAACTAATTTTACGGTTTTGGCGGGAAAACTCAATTTTACGGTTTTGACGGGAAAATCAATTTTGCAGTTTTGGCGGGAAATTCAATTTTGCGGTTTTGGCGGGAAAACTTAATTTTTCCGCATTGGCGGGAAAATCGATTTTGCAGTTTTGGCGGAAAAACTCAGTTTTACGGGTGTGACGGGAAAACTCAATTTTGCTGTTTTGGCGGGAAAACTCAATTTTACGGTTTTGACGGGAAAATCAATTTTGCAGTTTTGGCGGGAAATTCAATTTTGCGGTTTTGGCGGGAAAACTTAATTTTTCCGCATTGGCGGGAAAATC
>NC_027754.1:39402248-39413075 GCF_000695525.1 Brassica oleracea var. oleracea | reverse complement strand
GCGGGAAAACTCAATTTTACGGTTTTGACGGGAAAATCAATTTTGCAGTTTTGGCGGGAAATTCAATTTTACGGTTTTGGAGGGAAAACTTAATTTTTCCGCATTGGCGGGAAAATCGATTTTGCAGTTTTGGCAGTAAATTCAATTTTACGGTTTTCACGAGAAAACACGAGTTTTTGGTTTTGGCGGGAAAACAAATTTTTGCGGTTGTGACAGAAAACACAATTTTTGCCGGGAAAACTCAAATTTACGGTTTTGGCAGGAAAACTCAATTTTACGGTTTTGGCGGGAAAATCAATTTTGCAGTTTTGGTGGGAAATTCAATTTTACGGTTTTGGCGGGAAAACTTAATTTTTCCGCATTGGCGGGAAAATCTATTTTGCAGTTTTTGCGGAAAACTCAATTTTACATTTTTGGCAGGAAAACTCAATTTTGGCGGAAAACTCGATTTTACGGTTTTGGCGGGAAAACTCGATTTTACGGTTTTGACGGGAAACTCAATTTCACGATTTTGGCAGGAAAACATGATTTTTCCGTTTTGTCGGGAAAATTTTGATTTTACGGTTTTGGCGGAAAAACTCGATTTTACTATTTTGGCGGGAAAACATGACTTTTTCGGTTTTGGCGGAAAATACTATTTTTCTGTTTTGGTGAGGAAACAAGACTTTGCGGTTTTGGCAGGAAAACATGATTTTGTCGTTTCTGTGGGAAAATGAGATTTTTAGCTTTTTGATGAACAAAAATCCAATTTAGAGTTTTGGTGGAAAACTTGATTTTATGATTTTGGTAAAATTATGATTAAATTTGGTTTATTAAAAGTCAACATATAATAGTTTTATATATATGAAAAATTGGGTGTTAACAAATTTATATATACTAGTGATCTCCCGGGCTTCGCACCGGGACGTTCGATATGGAATCAAGATATATTCAACATTCAAAAATTAAAATTATTGGATATGAAAACTCAGAAAAGCATATCTCTTCCATAAATTGCAAATAAAATATTAACATATTTTGTAGCTAATTGAAGTCGGTATTTCTTGTAATCTTTTCGTTCTTTTTATGTATATTTTTGTTTTTTTATTACTCTTGTCTTCATTAGTATATTTATTTCAAAGTTTTTTGCTTAAGAAAAAAACTACAAAATTTAATAACATTATATAAGAAAAATAAAAAGTGTATATTGATCTGAAAGTAAACATGTATAATATTTCTATAAGATTATCACATATTTTTTTGCTGCATAAAACATATTTTGTAAAAAGGAAAACCTACTTGATGTTTGGTTTGATCTAGAAAGTAAATATGAAATATTTTTTAAAAGTGTTTAGTGTCATGTGCCAAAAATTTAGAAACGTACATTAATGTTGGTAGAGATGATTTACAACAATAGCGAGTCAAACCTCTTCTACAATGACTGAGTAACGGTTTAAAAATCGTGTGATCAGCGAAGTTGTGAGAGAGAGAAATATAAGGATTTTTTTAATTTTAATTTTAATTTTATATATAAATAAGTAGGAATCATTTAGTAAACTTTTTTTTAACAAATCAGTTACTAAACGTTATGCCCTTAAGTTTTTTTATGCATTTGTATTTTTTCTTTAATTTTTAAACATATTCCATGTGTCAAAATTTTATTGGTAGAGTGACTTGTGCTTTAGTATATAGGGGATTCGACAATCTTATCAGGGTAACATAACCATCTTATCATAATATTTAGTTTATTAAAATTTAGTTATAAATAGGAACAAATAAATAAAATTTGGTGTAGTAAAATTGGTTTAGAAATTTGGTTTGGTTATTTTTTTTTGTTTATTGATTTGAGTTTTTGTTTGTTATAAATTTTTATTGGTTTGGTTATGGATAACTCATTATCTATTATTATCCAAACAATTTTAACTCAATCCACTAAGTCTATTTACTCATTTAATCCATTAATCTATTTATACCCAATTATTCTATCCATTAAGATCCATAGTTTGAATTGGTTTGGGTTGAGCCATTAATTTTTACCCATTTTGACACCCCTGATCACATCTGATAAACTATCTACTAGTTGAGATGTTCGATCCCTTATCTTTTCTATACCTTTCTGGGGTTTTATTTGAGAATTCTGCTCGTTTCAATATTTTTTGCATGAACCAACACTATGACTATCCTTAGTAATATTTATTCGAACTAAGGAATAGAGCTTTCAACTTGTTTTTCAGTGTGTTGACGAATCTCTTGAACAACATGTAACTTTTATCTCCTCACTTGTGTGTGTAGTTGCTAGTTTTTCAACCTATTCTCTTATATCAACTGATAAATCCACTAAATTTATAAGAAAATATCCTATTGCCACAATAGTGAATCTCTCATAAATCCATAGATGCTCATTGCTCGACCGTGTCCCTAAGCTAACTCCTACCCTAAGCTTTACATCATATCGTCTTTGTGAATTTTAGACAATTAATACAGACACACTTGGTCAATGAAAATTATTACAACTCTAAAAGGATTTGGTAGTCAAAGAACTTTAAAGGCAAGATCTAAGGAACACACACGGTAGATGATATGAATTAATGGATTAAAAGCCAAAAACATAAACCGTACAAATGGTGACCAAGGAACGACGAGAAATAATGCATTCCTTAACGTTTCTAAAAAAAATCACCATTCACAAAGAATAATTTTTCCTTTTTATTCCCTACCATTCCTTTTCTTTTTGTAGAGAACCAAAGAACAAAACCATTCCTTGTTAAATTTGAGATGAAACAACCAATCCTTTTCATTTCTGCAATTTTTATTTTTCTATGTTTTTTTTATTTGTTTTTTTTGTTCTCAGAATGGTCACCAGTTGGACCCAAAGTAGTACTTCCTCTATTTCAAATGATGTATGTTTAAATTTTTTCATAAATATTAAAATATATGAAATTTTGATTATAATTTTTTTTTGTGATTAAACTATATCTCAAAACTTCTAGTCAATTAAAATTTAATAAATACAGTTAGTTTCTTCAAAATTTATAATTACAATTTATAATTTACAATTATTATCTAATAAAAATTATTAAAAATATAAAGGTATATTTTGAAACAATTTTCCTAACAAATATAATCATTTTAAAACAGATGGAGTATTAAATAATTAAAGAAATAAAGTTTGATAAGTTGTCAGTAAAATAAATTGTGGTGGGTTTGTCTTTTTCTCAATTGTCGCAAAGTCTATGGTATAAGCGAAAGAGAAAGCCTAGCATGATGGGTCATCTGAATATAAACTCAAGTATGCTACAAAAATAAGGTGTCAGTGCCCTCGTCTCCTCTAACATTTTCTAAAATTTATTCTCTCATGTGTTCCCCATTATCTTGGCAATAAAGTTGGGTTGCGTTGATGGTATCTAAGTACGAGTTAAGTTCGTAATCAAATTTAAAGTAAGCTAGAACCAAATAAATGATGGCATTTACACATATATATTTAGTTAAATCTTGTTTACAAGTTTACAACTCACACACACGCGCACTTTTAAAACCTGAATCAGATTTATGATAAGTGACACAAGTAGTTTAAACCTGTAGCAGCGTAGCTTATTAAAAAAAGGTTTAAACCTGTGGCTTACAAGTCTCGGCGTAACGTTATATACTTACATTTATATGTGTAGTATCTAAAATATTGTTGTTGCTTATTTTTGAAAAATCTAAAGTATTGTTGTTGTGTCATCGTTTTACTTTGTCATGTTCATGGTCGTATGAAACATAATAGGTTGTGTCATCATTTTACTTTGTCATGTTCATAGTCGTATGAAACATAATAGTATACATCCATAGTCGGAAAAAAATTGCATAATAAAATTGCAGCGTTGCTCAAAGAAAAAAACTGCAGCATGAATAATTTCAGTTAAGCAAAAAAAACATAATTAATTCCGTATTGAAAATATTAAGAAAAAAAAACGATCCATAATTGACTGATATTTGGAACTGTTCAATGTCAAAGTGATAAATATTCGTAATGTTCTATTTGGAACTGTTCAATGTCAAAGTGATAAATATTCGTAATGTTCTATTTGGAACTGTTCAATGTCAAAGTGATAAATATTCGTAATGTTCTATTTGGAACTGTTCAATGTCAAAGTGATAAATATTCGTAATGTTCTATTCTACAAACTTATTTTCAAACCTTCCATAATACTCTTCGTGTGATAACGACAAACGAATTGCAACAAAGCATGTTCATTGCTGTCGTTGAAATAAACAATGAAACGTTAGCGACACATTTTGTCGAGCTTTTAATAAATGTTTTTGTAGCTTATATTCTAATCTGTCGTTCTTGTTTATAAGCACTGTTACCATTCATATGGAAAGATAAAATATATTCTCCTAAGGTTCCTTGGCACCAAGGTTCCTTGGCACCAAGTGGTTTGGCTGAAAAAAGGAATCCCAAAATTAAAGATCCTTACTTGGATGTTTGTGCTCAACAGATGCCCTACTCGTGATAGGTTATTGTCCTGGGGTTTGCAGACAGACCCTCTCTGCCTTTTGTGTAATCTACTTCCAGAGAGCAGGAACCACCTCTTCTTCTGCTGCTCCTTCTCCTCTGGAATCTGGAGAAACCTTGCCTCGAAACTCCGATTTGCTATTACCTCAGACGATTGGGATGATAACTTGCATGCTCTGAGCCGTTACACAGGAGACAATCGACTGCGATATCTCACAATTCTAGC
Source organism: Brassica oleracea var. oleracea (assembly GCF_000695525.1). Lineage (NCBI taxonomy): Eukaryota > Viridiplantae > Streptophyta > Magnoliopsida > Brassicales > Brassicaceae > Brassica > Brassica oleracea. The sequence goes on along the minus strand of NC_027754.1, from coordinate 39,408,372 downwards.
TTGGCAAACTCTGATTCACGAACTTTGGCGTGAGCGTAATAACAGGCTCCACCGATCTCACTTCAAGTCGCAGGAAGCAATCCTCTCAACCATCTCTTCCACCATCAAAAACAGACTATCCTCGCTGCGTGAATCTGATCCGAGTGAATCAAGTGCGTGCATGCAACTTTGGTTCTCGCTTACTTGAGACCATTCCGTTACCCCGTAGAATGGCATTGACGAACTCCACTGGGCCATAATTCATTATGGGCTTTCTCTTACAGCTGAGCAAAACTCGTGAAGGCCAAGATTCCCGTTGGACTACTCTTCTCAAGGTCATGATCCATATGGGCCTCATAATGATTTTACTAACTTTCCCCTCTAGAGCTACGTAATAATCATAATTATGTATGCTTTTGCCACTTTTATATTATATGCAACAAATTTTAGCAAAAAAAAAAAAAAAAAAGATAGTATTCTCCACGTAACTTGCCCGGGTCCAAAATGGATATGGATCGGTGCTATAGGCCTCACGGCATCTCCAATCTATAGTTTTTGTAGCTTATATTCTAACGGTACTCTCCTTTACACTATAATAGAATAAAAAATGAGTTTACTCCAAATATAGAATAACTTGTTTATTTTTTGTCTATCACTATATTTTTTACTCTAAAATAAAATACTATTAGAGTAGATACCAATTCTATTATAGAGTTACTCTATTTTGAATTAGAAAATATAATAAACCATTGGAGATGATGTTACTCAGTCAGCTCTCTGTTGCTGTATGTAGAGTTTTGTTCAGCTGTGGCTTTTAATTTTTTTGCTTGGTCTTATTCAACTAGATACTCACCACCGGTTAAAACACACAAATCAATGTCACATATTCTAGAGAAATCGGCTAATGAAGACCATCTTTTTTTTTATGCTTCACTTGGGTGTGTGTGGATTTTCATTATATTATGGTCATTTACAACATCTTGGATTTTATTGTTCCAAATGTAAAGCTTCTAGGCAGGGCCGACTTAGATAGGGGTACGAGCGGTGTGATCGCTCCGGGCCCAATCCGTTGTCCCCCTATTTCTTAATAGATAAGAGTTCGATTTTAAAAAAATACATGTATTTTTATATTAAAAATAAGAAAATGAGCTCAATTTTTTTATATGAAAGTATTTTTTTATTTCCATAGATTTATTTTTAAAAATACTTCTGGTATTTAAAAAAACTTGGTATTTTGAAAAAAATATATATCTATCAGATTTTTTAAAGAAAAATAATAATTTAAAAATTAAAACTTTTTTTGCCCCATGATCCATAACACCACTGAGCCGCCTGCTTCCAAACTACTCATGAGAGACGGTAACTGCCACCAAAGCACCAAATAAGAGGTAGATATATCATCATTACACGTTAAATGTCTATTTGATTGCAAGATATAATCTTATTATTTAGGCCATCATTATCGGAGTCTCTTAGACTCCGTCTTTTAATTTATTTACAAATAAAAAAATAGAAAATAACAATTAAGATAAGAAAGGTACCTTAATTAGGCAACATAAGAAACGCCTCTTGTGAACCACACGTCACGGTGAGAGGGGAGAGAGAGAGAGAGAGAGAGAGAGAGAGAGAGAGAGAGAGAGAGAGAGAGACGATGGAGAAAGAGGAGCACGAGGTATACGGTGGAGAAATCCCAGACGTCGGAGTTGGATGGATTGATTGATTTGGTGTTGGTAACAATAGGTGTTGGATGAGATGAAGAGGAGAAGAAGACATCACCTCTCGAGAAATGTCGTTAAGCTCATCGATCCTCCAGAGGAACTGCGAATCATCAACATCTGATCTCGACATGGCGGAGAATCGCGGTGGTGGTGGTTGCTGTCCGCCGATGGATTTGATGCGCTCGGAGCCGATGCAGCTCGTTCAGCTCATTGTTCCAATGGAATTTGCTCATCTTACGGTTTCTTACATTGGTGATCTCCCCAAAGCCCCACCCTTTCCACTTCCGCTCCTCTTCCTCCTTCCCTTCAGTCACCAACCTCTGAACCACCACCACCACGGTGCTCCGTCTTTCCTTTTCTCAAGAGTGTGAACATGCCTAAACTCCGCGTTACATCTGAATTCGACAGCGACAGTCTCCTCTTCTTCAACAAAGTGTCTTGTAAGATCTTTGATAACCTCGCCAAGCTCAAGCTACCATTTCACAACAACACTCAGCGACAAGTTTCTCAGCCTCAGGTTTCTTTCACTTCCAAGTACGTCTCTGTTCTATATGATGTCGAGGAGAAGAATGCTTTTGTTAAGAGTACCGTTGATGTTTCCCCGCGCCTTCAGCTCCGAGCTCTTCATAATGTCAAGGTACGTCTACTGATGAGAAGAAAAAATAACACTTCTTTATGAGGCTAAATTGACGAAATGGTAGTAGATGTGGTGGTAGTTTGTCATCTATGGAACAGAGCAGCAGTTTCTGTGTTTGATTGTGGATTTGTTTTTCACTGAAAGGTGCTGACTTTGGTTTCCTTTCCTATTTTTCATATGGTATAGATAGAATGTGATTGTTTGTGATAAGGACGAACTCTCTATCAACTGTTTAATAGCTATTAGTAGCTATTGAAACTTGCAGATAACGTTTGTAGGCTTAGATTCACTCCTTGTTTATGTTGATTGCTACTATGTATTTGTGGATATAGCTTTGTCAACAATACCAGTGTATGTTGTTGCAGGCGCAACAAGGAGAGCAACCTCCAGAGAAAAAGCAATATTATACTATAAGAGTTGTAGGTCCACAAAAGATTGAGGTATATCAATATTATACTATAAGAGTTTTGCAATCAAAATACAGCCTTGCATTTTGCTATATTTCTACGAACAAAACGTAATCTCTTAACAAGTCTTAACAAGAATCTCACAAATCATCATGACAACTTTCTTTGTGCAGTCACCTATACAGAAACTGGAGTCCAAATTTGATACTAACAAGGTCACATATCACTCTCTCGCTCAAATGTTTGCAAGAAGTACAGTTACTCGGGCAGATCTGATAAGCTTGTTAAATATCTGCTCCCAACCGTGTAGGCTTTTACTGGATCGATCGTAGATCACACTCATAATCTAGAAACCAACACACACGACAAAATGCAGGTATGTCTCTACCATACGACACTCACAATGCTGAAAATATGATTCTTACTGCATGTGTTTGTTTGTTTATGTATATGTAAGCAGCCTTCAGGGTCTCAGCCATCAAAACCGGTTTCAAGATTCAAGGAACAGAGAAAGTAGAGCAAACAGTGAGGTCTATGTACAAGTTTGTTTGGCTCGCCTTCTGATATGTAAGAAGCAAGAACACATACAAGTGTCAGTGTGAGTATTATATATATATATATATATATATTTTTTTTTTTTTAAGAACCATTAATTAAGAACTTTGCAATGGACCATTTGGGTTTGCATAAGAAGTGAATTAAGAGGACAAGTTTAAGAAAGCCGAACATTTAATCATGCTCTTAGTGCCCAGTCCCCACAGTCTTGAAACAGTGATCACCCGGCCCATTAAGGAGCAAAAAGAACAACACGTGGCAACCATTTGAACGGTGCCGCTTAACAGAGAGGACGCATGCGAAAGCCCTAGTACCTTTATTTGAGCTAAACACTCCGTCTCGCTTCTCATCACCCCAAATCATTCCTCCTTTTACATTTTCTTAAACCCTAAACACATCGCTGCGAATCTTCGAGAGCTGTCAGAGATGAGTTCCGACGATGAGAGAGACGAGAAGGAGCTGGATCTCACCTCTCCTGAAGTCGTCACCAAGTACAAGAGCGCCGCTGAGATCGTCAACAGTAACGCTCTCTCTCTCTCTCTCTCTTTCTCTCATTTTCTATCGATTTCTCTTTACGGGTCTGTGTATTTATTGATTCTGGGGTTGGAATTGCAGAGGCGTTGCAGGTTGTTTTGGCTAAATGCAAGCCAGGAGCTAAGATTGTCGATATCTGCGAGAAAGGAGACGCCTTTATCATAAAGTTAGTGTTATCCACTCTTGTCATTTGCTCTTTGTCAAGCTCCCATTGCTCATTTGTTTTTTTTTTTTTTTTTTTTTTGATATAAAGGCAAACAGGAAACATGTACAAGAATGCCAAGAAGAAGATTGATCGAGGCGTCGCATTTCCCACGTGCGTTTCTGTGAACAACGTCGTTGGTCATTTCTCACCTCTTGCTGGTGATGAGTCAGTGTTGGAAGAGGGTGACATGGTCAAAATGAGGAAACATGTACAAGAATGCCAAGAAGAAGATTGATCGAGGCGTCGCATTTCCCACGTGCGTTTCTGTGAACAACGTCGTTGGTCATTTCTCACCTCTTGCTGGTGATGAGTCAGTGTTGGAAGAGGGTGACATGGTCAAAATGTAAAAGACTTTTTTTTTTCTTTTTTTTTTTTGAAGAAATGGGGTTTTTGTCTGCCATTAGTAGTGATCTGATGATGTTTTGCCTTTTTTGGTCTGTTGCAGTGATATGGGATGTCATATTGATGGGTTCATTGCCCTTGTTGGCCACACGCATGTTATTCAAGAAGGACCCGTTACTGGACGCAAAGCTGATGTTATTGCTGCTGCGAATACCGCCGCTGAAGTTGCTTTGAGACTCGTACGTCCTGGGAAGAAGGTAACCAGTTGTTTTTATGGTGGTGTTCTTACATGATTGTATTTGGCAAACTCTAGATGATGAATACTTACTGTTGGCTATGGATTTTTTATCCATATGATGCCTTTTTTTGTCATAGTTACTCTGATGGGAACTTTTAATTCTTATTTTTAGTTCTTTCCATTGTAGACTGACTGTTAGTGATATTAGTTTTGCTGATTCTGGTTAAGTTTCTCGTTTCTATGTCCCCAATGATGAATTCTCACTACGGATTCACATTCGAATGAGGCTTTTTTTTGTCATAGTTACTCTTATTTATATGGGAATGATAGATTAAGAGAACGTAGTTTATTGCTAGTAGTTTTGTTGGTTCCCTTTTAACCCGACAATGTATGTACTACAGTCAAGACAATTGATAGACCTTTTTTTTTTTTTTTTCTGTGGCAGAACCATGCTGTCACTGAAGCTATTCAGAAGGTGGCTGATGCTTACGACTGCAAAATTGTGGAAGGGGTTATTTCCCACCAGATGAAACAGAACGTGATAGATGGAAGCAAGAGTTTCCTAAGTGTATCCACTCCAGAAACAAGAGTTGATGATACTGAGTTTGAAGAGAATGAAGTGTATGCAATAGATATTGTGGCTAGCACCGGTGATGGCAAGGTAATTTCTTTCTCTTGATGACCATTGGCTTTGCTTCTTTAATTGCCGTTGGTCTCATGATTTTTTGAATTTGCAGCCTAAGCTATTAGACGAGAAGCAAACAACTATTTACCGGAAAGATGAGAGTATTCACTATCAGTTGAAGATGAAGGCTTCCAGATCCTTAATAAGCGAGGTTAAAGAGAGATTCCCCCACATGCCATTCACTTCAAGGTGACATTTGTACATGCTTTAACACTTAATATATATATTTTTTAAATTATATCAACTACTAACTAATGTTGCCTGAGGATACAGATCATTGGAGGAGAAAAGGGCACGACTTGGACTTGTGGAGTGTGTGAACCATGGTCATTTGCAACCATATCCTGTTCTTTATGAGAAGGCTGGTAAGGATGATAAAGATTATTTGATAAGATGAATCATGACAATGGGACTCTCATGTTTGTATGTGTTTTCTCAACAGGGGATGTTGTTGCCCAGATTAAATTCACAGTTTTGCTGATGCCAAATGGATCGGATAAGATCACTTCACACACACTTCAGGAGCTTCAACCTACGAAGACCATTGATGACCCTGAGATCAAAGGATGGTTAGCCTTGGGTATCAAAAAGAAGAAGGGTGGTGGAAAGAAGAAGAAAGGTATGAACTTAAATGTGCAGACTTTAACCACAAAATGCAATCCAGATTTTGAGTGTTCAGAAGAAAACATATATAATTCCTTATGAATGTTTTTGCAGCCAAGAAGGCAGGAGAGGCCTCAACGGAGGCTGAGCCAATGGAAGCAAGTAGCAATGCTGAAGCATGAGATCTTTTTTTTTTTTTTTTTTTTTTTTTAAAAAATTTT